>NW_022196899.1:41051461-41075209 GCF_008632895.1 Mastomys coucha | reverse complement strand
TTTTTTTTTAGGATAGGGAAGTTTTCTTCTATAATTTTGTTGAAGATATTTACTGGCCCTTTAAGTTGGAAGTCTTGTCTCTTCTATATCTATTATCCTTATGTTTGGTCTTCTCATTGTGTCCTGGATTTCCTGGATGTTTTGGGTTAAGATCTTTTAGCATTTTGTGTTTTCTTTGACTGTTGTGTCAATGTTTTCTATGGTATCTTCTGCACCTGAGATTCTCTCTTCTATCTCTTGTATTTTGTTGGTGATGCTTGCATCTATAGCTCATGACTTCTTCTCTAGGTTTTCTATTTCAAGAGTTGTCTCTCTTTGTGAATTCTTAATTGTTTCTGCTTCCATTTTTAGATCCTGGCTGGTTTTTTCAATTCCTTCTTCTGTTTGGTTGTGCTTTCCTGTAATTCTTTAAGATATTTTTGTGTTTCCTCTTTAAGGACTTGTTCCTGTTTACCTGTGTTTTCCTGTATTTCTTTAAGGGAGTTATTCATGTCCTTCTTAAATTCCTCTATCACGATCAAGTGATATGATTTTAGATCCAAATCTTGCTTTTCCAGTGTGTTTGGGTATCCAGGACTTGCTGTGGTGGGAGTACTTGCTTCTGATGATGTCAAATAGTCTTGGTTTCTGTTGGTAAGGTTCTTGTGTTTGCTATTCTCCATTTGTTAATCTTTGGTGTTAGATGTTCTTGCTGTCTCTGGCTGGAGCTTGTTCCCCCTGTGGGTCTGTAAGCCCATGTCAGCACTCCTGGGAGATCAGGTCTTCCCTGGTAAGACCAGTAAGCAGATGACTGTGGATCAGCTGTCCCTCCTGGGTGCAGATAGATGAATGAATGACCCTGTCCCAGTTTGTCTGCAGCCTCTGTGGCCTGTGCTTCACAGCTGGTCCCATCTTAGAAAGTCACCTGAAAGAAAATGGTGATCTTGCCTTAGTCCTGGAGTCAGAGCACTCTTTGGGGATCTGTTCTTTCCTTGCAGGAAAGGTGCACAGAGGGCTGTGGAGCAGGCATACCTCCTGGCTGTAGATGGAGGTAGAAAGGACACTGTCCCAGCTGCTCTGCTGCTTCTGCGGTCTGTGCCTCCCTGCTGGTCCCACCTTAAAAAGTCACAGGAGGGAAAATGGTGATTTGCCTCTTCTCTTATTTTGTAGGACAGAGTCTCTCACCGGATTCCGGTTTTGCTGCTTAGATAAGACTGAGTCCAGCAGCCAGGAGCTCCAAAGCTCCTTAACTCCTAGCTTCCATGTCTTTGGGGTTACAAATGCTTACATTTGGGCCAATATTTTGTGTGTTCTCATGACCTATCCAAAGTCCTCAGCCTTTTATAATTTATATGAGAAGATCTCATATATCCTCTATCTTTCGATTCATATACATAGAGATTCATTAAACATCTTTATTTCCACAAATTGAAGTGACATTGGACAAAACAAAAAAGGCAGGGTCTAATACTCATGGTCTGAATAGGGAAACCACAGAATATAACTATTAAATAAATAATACAGCATGTATGTGGTTTTAGAGGTTATGTAAAACATACAGAAATGTGTATTGATTGTCTTGGTAACTTGAAAATACATGTAGTGGCATTAATTTGATGCTTTAAAAACTATAAGTAAATATTTCTTCCTTAGGAATTCTGTGTCAGAATATTAGGTATGGTGTCCTAGACCCTGTGTCCCCAGCACTTAGGAGACAGTAACAGCTGGTCTGGGAGCTCAAGAAGGTAACCTTGGCTCCCTATGAAAACCAAGCTGAGTCATCAATGTGGCAGATCCTTGTAAAAATAAACAATAAATAGAAAGCAAGCAAGCAAACAAAAAATCAAAGAAATGTCTATCATTTGGGAAGAATGCTACTTAATTAAAGAAAGCTGTTACAAGGTGTTATTTTTAATGTAAGAAACTACTTTACTGAGATGAATTATTCAACTCACCACAGCAAGTCATAGGAGGATTTTATTACAGAACAAAGACAAATGGTTCACAAATCAACTCAGTGAACTTTGTCATTGAGATTATTTATTTTTTCAAAATTCATTGCTGTTAAAAATTATTTTTACCATTTTCATGTTTACATTATGTTGAGTAGAAATAAGCAAGATTGATTGACTTATCAAAACTGAAAAATGCACATATACAAATGTCACAACTTGTAAATATTACTTAATAATTCTGGTATGTCATAAATACATTCTAGTGACTCTTTACATGTATAAATGTTATTAATTCGGATACATGTGAAGTTCAAGTGATTTCCTTCCATGTGCTAGAATCTAAAAATGAAATGTTGTTTTATAGATGTTATTTTATTTCTTCTTTGGATTTATTTATTTGTTCACTTTACATCTCCATCACAGCCCCTCTTCTCTTATCCCCTCCTCACATATCCCTTTCTTTTATCTCCCTTTCTCTAATAGGCTGGTAGGAGTCCCATGGATACCAATGCACCCTGGCATATAGAGTCACTGGAACACTAAGTACATCCTTTCCAACTGAGGACAGACAAGGCATCCCAAGTAGGGAAACAGGATCCATAGGCAGGCAACAGAGTCAGGGACAGCCCCACTCAAGTTGTTGAGGGACTGGCATGAAGACTAAGCTGCATATCTGCTACATATGAGCAGGGTCCTATGTTCAGCCCTGAATGCTCTTTGGTTGGTATTTCAATTGCTGAGAACCACTGATGATACAAGTTAGTTGACTTGATTGGCCTTCTCCTGGAGACTCTGTCCCCTCTGGGTCACTTAATCTTTCTCACAACTTTTCCACAAGATTTTGATCAGCTGTTTTGGTCAGCTGCTAATAGAGCTTCTCAGAAGATAGTTATGCTAGGCTCCTGTTTGCAAGCATAACAGGATATCATTAGTAGGTGTCAGGGATTGGCTCTTGCCCATTGGGTGGATCTCAAGCTGGGCAAGTCCTTGGCTTGCCATTCCCACAGTTTATGCTCCATCTTTATCCCTGCACTTCTGGTAAGCAGGACACCTTTCGGGTCAAAGGTATTGTGGGTGGGTTGGTGTCCTTATCCCTCTACTAGAAGTCCTGCTTGGCTATAGGAGGTGGCACATGAGGCTCCATATCCTTCATTACAAGTAATCTCAGCTAGAATAACCCTCATAGACTCCCTGAAGACTCTCCCACTCCTATGTTTCTGCTATATCCTTCACATGCCCCCACAAGCCCCCATGCAAATTTCTATCACTTTCCTGACCCTCTCTACATATGATCCCCCTTCCCTTCTACATTTCCTACCCCATCCTCTTCTCTCCTTCCATTCACACCTGAAGAATATTTTATTTCTCCATCTGATAGATTCAAATATCCTCCTTTGGGCCCTACTTGTTACTTAGCTTCTTTTGATATGTGGTTTGTAGCTTGGTCATCTTATGTTTTGTGGCTAATATTTGCGTACAAGTGAGTAGATAATGTGCTTGTCCTTTTAGGTCTGGGTTAGCTCAGGTAACATGATGTTTTTTAATTCCATTCATTTGCCTGCCAATGTTTTTAATAGCTGAGTGGTATTCCACTGTGCAAATCATCCACATTTTCATGTCCATCCTTTGGTTGATGGACTTCTGGGTTCATTTCAGTTCCTGGCTATTATTATCACAGCTGCTATGAACATAGTGGAGTAAGTGTCCTTGTGGTGGTATATGAAGCATCTTTTGTGTATATGCTCAGGAGTGGTATAGGTGGGTCTTGAAATAGAACTACTCCCTATTTTATGAGAAAACAGCCAAATTAATTACCAAAGTGTTTGTACAAGTTTGTACTCCAACAAAAATGGAGAAATGGTCCCCTTACTCCAAGTCCTCACCAGCAGGTGCTATCTCTTGAGATTTTGATTTTAGCCATTCTCTGGAATCTTGGAGTCATTTTTATTTGCTTTTTTCTGTTTACTAATGATGTTGAATGATTTTTCTTAGTCACTCGATATTCTTTGTTGAGAACTATCTGTTTAGCTCTATACACCATTTTTTAATTGAGTTATTTGGGTTTTCAGTCTCTAACATCTGAGTTCTTTTTACATTTTGAATATTAGCCCTCTGTCATATATAAGGTTGGTGAAGATCATTTCCCAATTTGTAGATTGTCAGTTTGTTCTAATGATGGTGTCCTTTGCCTTACAGATGCTTTGCAGTTTCATGAAGTCTCATTTATCAAATGTTGATCTTAGCACATGAGTCATTGGTGTTCTGTTCAGGAAATTGTCCATTCTACCAATGATTTCAAGGCTATTTCCCACTTTCTCTTCTATTTCATTTAGTGTATCTGGTTTTATACTTAGACCCACTTGGACTTGAGTTTCATGTAGTGTAGTAATTATAGATCTGTTTGCATTCTTCTCTATGCCTCTATGCACACATCTACCTCATCCATGGTGATAAAGTAGGCTTCATCCTAGGGATGTTGAAACATCAGGTGTAATTAAGCTAAGTCTACCTTTGTATGTTCCTTGGTCTTTTCCTTTCCATCTTTTAATATTCTTGCTTTGTTGTGTAGATTTTGTGTTTTGATTATTATGTGGTTAGGAAGATAGTCTTTTCTAGTCCAATCTTGGTATTCTGTATGCTTCTTACATGTTTATAGGCATTTCTCTTTTTATGGTTGAAAATTTTCTTCTAGTATTTTGTTTAAGATATTTCAGGGGCCTTTGTTCTGGGAATCTTATCTTTCTCCTATTCCTATTATTCTTGTTTGATATTTTTCATAATGACACAAATTTCCTCGAAGTTTTGTGCTAGAAACTTTTTAGATTTAACTTTTTTTCGTAATGAAGTATCCATTTCCTCTCTTATCTTCTACACCTGAGACTCTCTTCCATCTCTTATATTCACCACTCCTATATGGTGATAATTTTGCCTGTAATTTCTGTTCTCTTTCTTATGTTTTCCATCTTCAGGATTGGCTCAATTTCTGTTTTCATTATTGGTATTTCCATTTTCAGATCTTAAAGAGTTTTACTCATTTCCTTCACCTCTTTGATTGTATTTTCCTATTTTTCTTTAGGGTGTTTATTCATTTCTCTTTAAAAGGCCTCTATCAACTTCATAAGATCAGGTTTAAAGTTATTTTCTTTTATTTTAGGCATGATAGGATATCCAGGGCTATCTGTAGTAGGTTTACTGATTTCTAGTTGGGTCCTATTGTTATGGATTTTGCTGTTTGTGTTCTTATGATGGTCGTTAGCTATCTGGTTGTCTCAGGTGTTGGCAGGCTTGATAGTCCCTGATGTCAGCAGGCAGCTGGCCACACAGGTAGAGTTGGTAGTCACAGATGGGGGCATGTCTCTGTGATTGTAGGAAGAGGTATGGGGAGTAAAATCTAGCACAGAGGGTATGAAGAAGATTTCAGAGCTGCTGGGCTTTCCAGGGGACTTTTAAGGATCTCACCTGGTTTTCCTGATGGCAACAGGCTTCCAGGGATGCACATAGAGCTGTAGCTCATAAATGGAGTCTCATAGGTGTTATTTTGAAACCCTCAAAATTATTAGTGCTCTGTAAAACAGTATCCCTATTCTCATTCTCAAAGAAAGTGCCAGAAGGGTAGATGCTTTGACCTGGTTGATTCATTCAAGAATTTCTAGTGCCTAGAAAAACAGATGTTCCCTCCTAGTGAATCTGTATATATTTAACAAGTAAATGAATATTTTCCTAAAAAGAAAAATGAGAATTTTAAGATTTCAAAGAAAAAATAATATTTAATTCCTCATGTTAAGGGAGAAAATTTCCCTCTACCTTAATTTTCTAAGTATATAAAATATTCACTTATTCAACAAAACTATTTAGTGAATGACACATTTTATGGGCTTATAAATCAAATTGTTATTTTAAAATATGTAACAAAGTCATTAGCCAAGTCTCATGATTGCTGCCCTCTTCACAGCCCCAGTACAATACATGTCACCAATCGTAGCTACTCTCCTTAGCCTACAGAACTGCGATTCCTAGCTCTTTGCAACTCATAGCTAGCATTAATCCCATTTCTGATCATCAGATACCACATGAGAAAAGTCATTGATTCTTGTTCCTCTATTTTTAAAACCATGACTTAATATCCATCTGTCATGTTAAAACCAGACTGGACTGGTATACACTCATTCAAAATATCAGCAAGTCTCAATCTCCTGCGAGACACATTTTTTTTTTTAAAAAACCTGTTTCCTTTGGCAGTCCTTTGACAGGAGGCTAACTAGTGAAGCACTTACCATTCAATTATTTTATACCAAAACCAACCATCTCCACTAAAACTAGCATGTTTGCTCAGCTCCTCAATGTTCTGTTGGTAACTAGGGTAGGCTTTTCTTCAGCCAGATCACAGCATATTCTCAGAAATTATTGAGGCATGAATAAGAGTGCTGGAATTATCTGTTTTCTCTGGGATAATCTTCACACTTTGTGTGGAACAAAATGCCTATCGTGATGTGTTGATAACTTCTTACTTTAGGTTTAGCTTCTATTACAACAGTCAACAGACAGCACAGAGTGGTTACCATAGAATAATGCATCCATCCATCTCAGTCATCCCTCCTTTGAGGAAGTATGAATACTGGTATAAAACCATGAGTACTGGTATAAAATTCATGTATCTTCACATTGGACTATCCCACAAAATATGACAAAGGTAGTCCTTGTCAAATCAAAAGAATAAAACTAGGATGAGGATCCAAGATGAAAGATAATAAATTAATAATGACAATGCTATTATTTCCCAAAGCATGATTTACAAGTTATATTGTAATTCTGAGCTGAAAGAAAATTATTGACTTCAATTATTCTTGCAGAGTGCAGATAAAATTCTAAAATGGAATCGTTAAAAAAATTAAAAGTCCTCTTTGAGATATACAAATAGAAATAAAAAGTCATATAATTCATTAATCTGATAGGCATATAAAAGCAAGAATTATAACCATAGTAAAAGTCATTTTTGAGAGCCAACTGTATTTTTATATGTTGCCCACAAGTACTGGCTATTGGAAAACCTACATAAAATATGTGTATAGAAAAAGAATTTATTTTCCCTTTATGAATCTTATAGTTAGCTACTTGCCAAATTCTTCTATTTTTTTTTCTAATAATGTTTTTACAGATTCTTTCAGATTTCTCCAACATCCCTTTACTTGGTCAGGAATAATTGTTGCCATGAATAAACTGACAGCGGGCCCCCATTGCTGAAGAAAACACCTATAAAAGTATTGAACATGGAGAAGTCAAGCTGATGCCTACAGAGATGCTCATGCTTACATTTTATTGTCTTTGGTACTACATGATCGAGATAGTCCAAGGAACTAAGATAAAATCAGATACTGCTGTCCTATGCCTCAAAACAAAACAACAATAACAACAGGAAAGAGGTAGCAATATAATGACTCACGTTGACATATTGTTGTACTTATATCTCAGTGCCCAGCCTAGCCATCATCTGAGATACTTCCTACAGAAGGGAACAAATACAGAACACATTCAGATGTTATGGAGAGAGTGAGAAACCTTGAAAAACTCATTCCTAAATGGGATGTCAGCAATAAATCACTGCCCTCAAGGCTCAGAGAAACCTATGGAAGAGAAATCAGAAAATGTGTGTGTTGTCCTGGTGCTGTTTGTATTCTGATGTTAATTGTGCTTCCTCAACTGGGGATGCCCCAACCACAGTGCAGTAGATCACCTACTCAGGTGATTCCCTGTGAGTCTTCTCCCCATTTTAACTGGTCAAATAAAGGCTAGAGCCTATAATTGGACAATAGAAGGGAAAGGTGGACTGGAGGTTTTAGAGAATGGGGGAAAGAGGACAAAGGAGGAAGAAGAAGGGGGAGGGGAAGAGTTGAAGGAAGGAAAATGGAGCAGAAACACGTGGCCTGGAGAAGCAGCAAGTAGCAAGGGGAATTGAGTAGTGTAGTGGTAAATCTGCCCAATGTAACTATGCAGCTTATAAATATTGTGTTTTTCACATGGGCTTATTGAATGAGGTTGGACATTTACTGCAACAAGAAAGAATGTAAGATCCAGAGGGGATGGATGGAGGATACCAAGAAAACAAGGGCCTCTAAATCAGCCTGATTGGAGCTAATCAAGAGATTGAAAGACAATGCACAGGACTTGCATGATCTCTATCAGCTGGGTTCCTAGGGATGAAGGGAGAAGTGGACAGTGCTTCTATCCTTAACACAAAAGAGATTCTCAGTTGACAAACCTCTTCAAATAAGTATTTAGTTTTTTCCAATAGAGGAAACAAACTACTGTCACTGCAAGCTGCATGCCTAGCAGTGGATGGCCAATAAAAGCTCAATGGCGGCTTTGGAGGTTCCTTTCTTATCTGTTCATGTTGAGCAAGGGCTTTTTTATAGTTTTTCTATTTTAACTTTTTGTTTGTTTGGTTTTTGTTTTTTGTTTTTTGTTTTTTCGAGACAGGGTTTCTCTGTGTAGCCCTGGTTGTCCTGGAACTCACTCTGTAGACCAGGCTGGCCTCGAACTCAGAAATCCGCTTGCCTCTGCCTCCCAAGGGCTGGGATTAAAGGCTTGCGCCACCACTGCCCGGCCAACTTTTTTTTTTTTTTTTAATATTTTTCCACTCTATTTTTACCCTGTTGTTCCTTTGTGTATATACTATGTGTTCCAGTTTAGTAATTTTGGGAGCTTCCTGAGTGTGGGCCTCTGTTTATTGTACCTTCTCTTGGACTCTTTTCCTTTTATGTGTTTCTGTTATCCAATTATAAGTACTAGTACATTTTTAATCTTATTATATTTTATTGTACTTCATTTTATTTAGTTATTATCCCTTAGAATCCTGTTAATTGTATAATGAGAAACAGCAGTGGGTTAATCCAGATAGGTGAAAAGCAGGTATGCACTGGGAGAAGTATAAAGAGGGAAAGCCATAATCAGTATATATTATCTGAGAAATAACATCTGTATTTAATGAAGGTAAAAGTACAATAAAGAAATTCTTAAATAAAATCATTATTTAAAAAGTTAAAGGTGTATAGCAAGTAAGAAATATAAAGACTGTGAATCTGCTACCAGTAATTACTACCAGTAATTACGCTATATCATTTTGTAATGTAAAATTTTTTAGTTATAATATACATTTAATATATATGTGCATATGTAATATATATATGCATTTTTAATATATATGTATATATATATGTATAATCAAACTCCAAGCTAAACCTTAGCTTTCAAGATTAACAAATGCATATATTTTGATTTTGACTTATATAGTGCTTAGAAAATTTCAGATACACTCAAATGAATTATATATCTGCTAAATTACAGTGACTCAGAGTTGGGCAAAAATCACCTAAAAGTTACAATATAGCTTAAAGCTGCAATGCTAAATTGAAGAAATAATGAGAATTTGAACATTCAAACCTTATAAGAAAATCATTGACCTAGTAACTACCCAAATGTTAAAACATCTATCAATAACTGAATAAAATCACAGCTATGTGATATAACCACACTTTCTGGATGGTTAGGGTTTGAAAGCATGTGTTTCTGAAAATTAGCAAGGAACATAGCCTCTTCTTGCAGAGCAGGGAGAAGGTTGTGATATCTTACCTGTCCAAAACCATACCTAAAATGTATAGGCATGGGATGGCATAAATATTTTAGCTCAGAAACCAATTAATATGCTCAACATGACCAGAATTTACATCATATATAAACACTACAGCTCTGTGGCCACAGACTTTCAACTGAGAGAGAGTAGCCCCCACCCTTGCTGACACTGATAATTTTTAAAGATCACAGCTCATTTCAAACCATCAGCCAAACATTACATTTTATGCTAACTTCCATGTGCTTTATCAATTTATTTCTCAGCCTCTCTTACTAAGGGTTCTGAAAAGGATCGAACTGAATTCAAGAAGTGAATTAATTATAAAGTCCTTTAAAAATCTTAATGAGCTATCATGCCTTACATGTTTACTGCTGTTGCTGTCATTTAGTATGACTTTGATGCGTACTAGACTCAAGTGTTAGAACTGTAATCATCAAGGAAAAAGTGATAAGCACTGATGGCTAATGGGTGGTCAAGTAATGCCAGTGCTCATGCTATCAAAATCACTGTGGGAATGGATGAAACATCATAAAAGCAGGTTCCTAATAGACAATACTGGGCCTTGTGTCTCTCTTGTGATGCACTCATTTTTTTCCATCTTCTCTCCAAAATGACCATTCAAGGAGGCATCTGCTTTGCCGTCGTTCAGAGCTATAAAACTTTTACACATCAGTTAGACTCAAATATTCTATGATAACAATGCAAATTAAACTAAAGCAGATGTAGGTTAAACTTTTTTGTTATTGTTGTTAATGCTGTATTATATACCTATATATCTGTGCATGGAACTGCCTGGAGAATATAGGATGGAAGCTTCTGGAAAGAATATATAAAACAAAAAAGGAAAACCATGAAAGGACTGTGCTCAGCAACTCTGGGCTTTTAAGAAGAGGCAACGATGGAAGGTCTAAATTTTCTTACAGATTCCACACCTGTGATCAGCGTATTGTTTGAACCATGGATGAAAGGACACTTATGCTGAGGCCTCATGAAGAGATGAGTCAGAAGGCCAGCAACTGCAACAAAAATTTACTTTCAAAAGTCATCTCGAAGAAGATGAGGAGAATGGTGACCCCCCATAGGAAAACTACTGGTTTCAACTAACCTGGACCACCGAGATCTCTCAGACACTGAGCTACCAATCAGGCAGCATACACTAGCTGATATGAGGCCCTAGACACATATATAGCAGAGGACTGCCTAGTCTGGCCTCAGTGAAGAAGATGCACCTAATCCTCAAGAGACTTGAGGCCTCAGGGACTGGATAGGTCTCATAGGGTTGGAGAACAATGGCTGGACTGTTAAAAAAAAAATTAAGGAATAATATTTTTTCAATTTTTAAAATCTTATTATTTTATTGTCCACCAGAAAGTTCTTTTTTAAATTTATTGTTTATTAGATGTTTTCTTTATTTATATTTCAAATGATATCTCCTTTACTGGTTTCCCTTCGGAAAAAAAACCCTATTCCCTCCCCCCTCGCCTGCTCACCAACCAACCCTCTCCCTTTTCCTAGCCCTGGCATTCCCCTACACTGGGACAAAGAACCTTCACAGGGCCAAAGGCCTCTCCTTCCATTGATTACCAACTAGGCCATCCTCTGCTACATATGCAGCTGGAGCCATGAGTCCCTCCATGTGCACTCTTTGGCTTGTGGTTTAGCCCCTGGGAGCTCTGAGGGTACTGGTTAGTTCATATAAAAAGTGATCACTAACTCAATTTCAAAGAACAAGAAGGACTTGTGTTTCCATGTGTTAGGATCTTTTGAAAGTGAGAAGCTAGAGAACAATTAATTAGACTATATTGTCTTAAAATTTCTCAGTAAAATGTTAAAGAGACTTTATATAGTTTTTAACCACAGATATTAGGAATAATATAAGGGAATGGGTTTACAATCTAGTGGGTAACTGCAAAGTAGATAGAGTGGAAAGTGCAGACTGAACTTGTTGAGTTAGGAAGCATTTCTTAGGACGGCATCCAAGGGTCTACACTAGTGAACGTTTGCTAATGATGTCATTTCTCACAGGTAGATGGAAGATGTCATTTCTCACAGGTAGATGTCATTTCTCACAGGTAGTCTACATCAATGACAATGAGAAAATGTCCCCAAAGGTCCTACCATGGAGGGAATTAGTACCTTAAGGGAACATGGTCACAAAGAAAACTTGTGAATGTGCCTTGTTGGTACTGTCAGTCTCAGCTCCTACTCCTGCTTTTTGTTAGATTGAGAGAAGCTGATGCAGTCATGCCATGGACAAACCAATCTGAATCTCATTCCTGTACACAGAGTCACACCAAACATTGATAATATAATGTGGAATAGACTTTCAGACAAACATACTCTATGATCATACAGAAAACCATGTTTGTCTTAAAGTATCAGGCATAGCCTATTATCTTAGTGATTTATGAGAGGATCATACAGAAGCAGTTAGTTTCATATAAATGACAAAATGCAGAAAAGCTATTGAGTAAAATCTATTTATCCATGAAAGTGGAACATCATAGACTATCTCAAATATGAAGCATCTGTCAAATTTATTCAGGAAAAAAACCCTGTATGTTAGTGAATTTTGAGTGGACTGGGCCCAGAAAATCTCCAAAGGAGGGCTGTCCACTTCCTATCACAGTATGACTGTAGGACAGTGTGAGGCACTGCTCTGCTCAGGTAACTTAAGCTCAGTCGAGTATTTGGCTTTAAGGAATGGACCCCTGTGGGCAATTTTTGCTTGCAGAGGACCAAAGGAGCTTGGCCATAACTCCTGTTTTAGTCACAACCTCTCACAGCTGCCCCTGCAGGAGATGTGTGCTCTATCAGGCAGACAATGCCCCAAGATCCCAGCATTCTAGCTGGACTCACTCTATCCCCAGTCATCTGACCACAAGCCAGACATGCCACACCCCATACAATATAAGGGATGGTTTGCACCCTTCTTACTCTCTCACTCTTTGTCTCCTCTCTGCTCTCCTTTTCTTGCTCTCCCTCTCTTCTCTTTCCTGCTCTTTGTTCTCCTCTCTTGTCTTCTTCCTCTCTTGCTTTCTTCCTCTCCTTTCTCTCTCTCTCTCTCCTTTGTCTCCTTTCCTTCTTTCTAGTTGACCAGCCTATTTTATCTTTCCTACAATAAAATATCTCATTTATACATTGCCTCCTTTATAACTAACATGCTGTACAGCCACAGGTCAACACCAGGGAGAGAGCCATTAGCCTCAGCATCAGGGACCCATCTTTGGTATAACATATGACCAGCATGTGGAACATGCAGTCCAAGGAGAATGTACTGTAGCTTTAAGATCTCTGAAGATGTAAGTCAATTGGTAGGGTGTTTGCTTCACAATCAAGAAGCCCTGGATTTGTTCTCCTGCATCCCATAAAACTGAGTTTTGTGATCCATGGCTAGAGTTTGAGTATTCAGGAAGTGAGACAGATACAGAAAATCAGAAGTTAAAGGGGCTTTTCTAATGATTAATTAATTAAAAGTACTAAATTCTTGTCTAGTTTTATGAAGTAAACTTTACATAGAAGTGACATAATAACTTAAATCTTACATATCTTATTCAATTGAATTTAAATGCAAACTTGAAGTTGATGCTGGAACATGTTAAGACTGGAAGGGCTATTGATATGACAAGCATGTATTCCCGTGTGAAGAATGTGATTTGAGTACAGCAGGAGATCTTTATAGTTGCCAGATGTCTACCAAAGATCCTGTAATGGAAACATAGTCATGAATTAAATAAAACTTTCTAGAGGTAACTATATCTTGATTGGCTGCTTCATTGATGGACATGAACATCCATCATAAGGAGATAAATCCAACTCCTTTCTCTCCCTCTCACATTAAACTTTCTTTCACATTTGATTTTGGAATTAGACTTCCTAGCCTCCATGTTAATATACTTTTGTTGTACATAAATTACCATGGACCTTGATATGACAGCATAGTGCAGTCTAGGCTATCACTAATGTATTTGAACCCAATATAAGTTACAAAATAACATACTAAATTAATAATTAAAGTTTGGCGAAACTGAAATCTATATCAAGAACAGTCCTTGGGTTAGCAAAACTTCAAGAAACTCATTTATTTCAACACATATACAAACACACACACACACAAACACACACACACAATGACAGAGAAAACAAACAAACAAACCCCTTTGCTGGACTTGTTTTATTAATCCCGCCACTGAGAGAAAGAGCTTAAGATGCAGAAAGATTGAGTAACTATGCACCTGGCAAGTCTTTATTCTCCTTTGAAAGGAATAAACGTATTTTTACCCAGATAGAAAAAAAATATAGTATTTACAACCATGTAGACAAGTAAATGTTACATTATGGCATTTTTTTAATTTGTAGTAATCTAAGCATGACTAGGATTTATTATTGTACATATTATCACATAAGATCATGAAAATCTTGTCCACGTTTCCACCACTTCCTGTATTCTCACTTATGTTTAGAGCCACATAAATCATTCTCCTAAGATCTTAAGCTAATAAGAGTTCCAAGTAAGGCCCAAGTTTAGCTTCTTATTTGAAATCACTATTGTAAACTAGGACCCTTTCCTTTGCCTGTAATTACAAATAACTTGTTCTACTCTTGGGATGAAATCATTAAAAGCATAGGAAAATGCATGTTTATCTAATAGTTTCATGTCTGTATAAGGACCAAACTGACTTTCAAGTGTAAGGTAAAAAGAAAATTACTACATATAAGTTTTTGGTAGAAACACATAAATGATTTAAATTTTAAATTTTAATTTAGGAGATGCAATTAAAATCTATAGAAATTCCAGATTCCATTTCAATGTGATAGCACTTCTTCATACATTTCTATATCATATCTATTATTAAATTGTTACTGCTAAACATAAAAATTAATCACATAATTATTTATTTCCTGGTAATAAATATACTTGTGAACAGATAAGTATTTGAAAAAATAAATGAATGTCATTCTCTGTGACATTATGCTTATGTTTTTAATTTATACTTGGAAGTTTGGAAACAGAGAAAGAAATTATGTGCCTGCTTCACATTAGTGTGAAAACTCCTTTGACACTGTAAAAAATAACAACAGCATTAAGTTACTTAAATAATTTGTGGTGTTTGAAGAAAGCTCATTAGCACCTTGTAAATTTTCACATAGCGTGTGTTATAACTTCATTTCCAGAAGAGATATCATAGTGCAAAGCAAATCCCATGTGCAATTAATAACAGAAAGATTCACTGAATGATTTTGAATAGAAGACACTTCATAATAACGATTAAATTCTCAACTCAGAATGCAGAGCTGAAGCATTTAATAGGAGTTATGCTTGTCAAAATTATTCTACTCTCTCTTTTTTTGTTTGCCAACGCACTTGTAAGTTTAGCTCTATACTTCAATTTGGCATATTATTCTATTGGAAAGTAATGCTGTTATTTTATGATTTCAGATTGCCTTTTTTAAAGTTTGGGCATCATTTTTCTGCAAATATTTCTTCAGTTATGACCTAAGCAGTATAATAATATACTAGGATTCATTTTTTGCCATCCATACATATTATTATTTAAAATTCAACAACAAAACTATTAGGAAGTTTAGATTTCATCACTTTTTACTTACAATTGCAGACTAAACACAACTTCTGCCATGGAAATCTGGACTCATTGTTAATTCTAGTAGATGCTTTTAGTGTTGCAAGAAATACCACACACACCTAAAAAGGCAGTAAGTTTATTCCTTCCTCCAGTCCCATGACTCTGGCTCTCTGACTCTCATGCCTACATTTTATAGAAAGTTTATTGGGGAAGTTAAAAATATGTTCTTGTTGAGTATCATTAACACAATATCTGTAAGTATTTGAAACAAAGATATTTGGGTACCACACTAACAAGAAAGAATGCTTTAATAGAGTCCTTCAGACATTATAGGGATCTCTGCCCTGGCAGGAAGTTTGCTGAACTGTAGTCTTCAGTATTAATAGCAAATTATTTTACTGCAGAGAAAAGCATAA
Organism: Mastomys coucha; assembly: GCF_008632895.1. Classification (NCBI taxonomy): domain Eukaryota; kingdom Metazoa; phylum Chordata; class Mammalia; order Rodentia; family Muridae; genus Mastomys; species Mastomys coucha. Next base: position 41,059,647 of record NW_022196899.1, on the reverse strand, counting down.
TGTGGGAACCATACTAGAACTGGGTCACTAGCATGTAGAATCAAGATGTCAGAAAAGATGAATGGTCACTAATAATTTCATAGAGCAGAAAACTAGGAACACAATTATTGCTGTAGATCAGAAAGGCTCTGGTGGTGATGCAATAGTCAAATAAATAATATGTGTCAAGAACTCAGAGATTCAGAGGGTATTCAGTCTGGCCAGCTGTAGTCTTAGAGCCCCATTCAGAAGGGTGATTGTGAGGAAAACAAACCAAATCAAATACTGACATGAATTTGGGGGATGATGAGCCATTATACTTTGCTGCTGGAATGAAACCTCCAAACTCACTAAAGAATTCATTAAAGATTCCTCAGTAGAACTACCATATCCACTTCTCATGTGTACATACAAAGGGTTCTCTCGTACCACGTAAGTTATACCCCTTTGTTCATCTTTGTTGCTACACTAGTCACACTAAAAAACATAGTGAGCAAAGATGCCTATACTTCAGCATGAATTGAAATAATATGGTATGAATAAATGGTGAAATTTTGTTCCATTGCAAAATATAAAACAAAGCAATGTTAAGTGAGGTAAAATTGAGATCACTACATTAAATAAAATGAGCCAGTTGCAGAATAAAAATATTTGATTTTTCTCTACCATATTAATTTTGGATTAAAAGTTTGAGATTGGATATAGAGTTTGTGAGTGGATGGGGCATAGAAAAGATAATGGATATGTATATCATAAACGCAAAGGGGGAGATGATTTTCTGCATTGGATTTGTACGTTAAGAGTCACAGAGGAGAAATTGGTCATGGAAATGTGGTAATAAAACACAGATAATGTGTCATAACATGTATGTATGAAGAGCAGTAATGCAGCTCACTCTACTGCTAACACAATAATGACTAAAATTTAAAAGTTAACAAAGCTGAAGTTTGGGTCAGAATTTTACCCCTTATTGGCATTGTAATATGAGCTGCTGCAAGCCACTTACTAACTGCTCATGTAGAGCTATGGATTAAAGCTACCACTGATTATTTCTGCTTTAATTTTATATTTTAAATGATTTGGTTCTTGTGTTTTTCATTTCACCTTAAGTCAGATTAGGGTAGTAGGGCATTCTCAATTTTCTCACCATGTTTTTAATCTATCTTAGGATAAATCTAATTCAACTGACATTCATTTATTAAGCAAATGATTAATCTCATGAAAAAAATAAATAATGTATGCAGTGTTCAATGACAATAACTGTATACAAGAATTTATTTCAACTCAAAAATCAAAGAAAATATTATGTTATATGCCACTGTAGCCCTGTCATATGCCAAATCTTCACAGAGATAAAACCAAGAGTATTTTAATGTAGATACTAATATTATTCATTATATTTAACATTCCTTAGTACAGACTAAAATTTATATCAGGAATTCAAAGGTAATTTCTTACTTACAAGTACAGTTGTATCACAAATATTGACAGATATCATGAGATAAACAAAAATAAGTATTATCAAGCAATGACGCTATTAATCTTTAGGGAATATCTTAGACAAAGTCTTGCCAGTATCCTAGGATAAAATTCTACAATTTCTAGTTAGTATAAAACAGCATGTGTCAGAGAAATCAGTACTATAGACTTGCTTGATAAACCATATACTTTTGAATAAATATCTAGCACTATAATATTATTTAAAAAGACAACAAGAAACAGGAATATTGTATATATCTAGATATATTATAAATGAATTTTCACACGAAGTGAATTAGTAGAATGATTTTCTTATAAAAGTATTTTTTCTCAAGAAATAAGTAATTTCGATATGAAAAAATTTAAAAAGAGTTCGGCAGAAAAAAAGATATGTAAAGTTCCAAACTCTCAAGGCATTTTTTTGTATTTGTTTGTTTGTTTATTTCTTGTTTATGTTAGTGCCAAGATTCCATCAAATAAGGGCGATAAAAGGATGTGAAACCCATTGGAAGAATGAGTATTCTAATACAGTCAATGTAGTCATTGATGAATGAAGAATGATTTAGTAGTAAAAATATGTATAATTTCCTGGTTCAATTTTTCATTTACTTTTTCAATAGATATGTATTCTTCTCATGTGTGAAACTGCCCTTTAATAGTGATTTTTGTATATATAATAATTTAACCTCAAGTTTGCAAGGTAAACATTCATCAGTGTTTGATAATACCTCAAATTCTAAACTTCTGTTTTCAAGCCTCAAATGTATGAGGTCCATGAGAAAAGTGGCAAGGTTATTGTATAATATCTAGCATGGATTTTAATCACTTGAACCCCAATTTTTTCAGGCTTCATACTGTATTTAGTGTTCATCTATTTGGAAGAAAGTACAGCCATGTTGCTTTCTGAGAGGAGGATGCTAGTGCTCTGCTGCTGTCTGCATCATTACTCTTCCAATGCAATACAGACAAGCTGTTGTCTACTCCCCTGGAAACATTGTCTACTTACCCACTTTCTGTAACTAGATGTATTTTGTTTCAGGGACCTACTGTAGCTGAAATATAAATTCAAAAGAAATCTCTCAAGAAGGTCAGGAAGTTCAGCTTATAGTATATGAAAAGGATTTAATATCAAGTGAGAGAAAACACAGAAACACAGAGCTAAAGATTAAACAAAACCTCCTCCCATATAAGTGGAGAAGACACTGAAATGATCCACATCACTTTAGTGGAGTGTCTCTGCATATATATATATATATATATATATATATGATCATCTCAGTCCAGAAGAAGTATGCCTGTGTTACTTGGGCGACTAAGAACCTGATTCTAGATAGCCCAGGAACCTAGGGTAAAAATAGACTATTGTCTCACCTACCCCAACACAAAACAAACCAACAAGGTAGCAGTGAAATGATTTCTTTTGACATTCTGCTATATTCATTGATCAGTATCTTACCCAGCCATCATCATAGAAGCTTTATCTAAAGGCAAAGTGGCTCAAACACAAAGACCCACAGTCAGATGCTCTGCAGAAAGTGAGAGACCTAACACTCAGCCCTAAATTGTACATTTCACTCAAATCCCTCAAGGCTCAGAGAACCATGTGGAAGAGGAATTGGAAAGAGTGTAAGATCTAGAAGGGATGTATGTTATCAATAAACCAAGGTCCTCTAAATCTACATGAACAAAGGTTAGATGAACTCATAGAGATTGAGGCAGTATGCATATTGCTTTCACGAATCTGTACCACTTGGGAACCTAGAGTTAAAAGAAGTAGACACTTAACACTACATCAAAACCAGAAGGAAAGCTCAATTGATAATCACTCGCAAATGAAAATTTAGTTTTCTTTAATATAGTTTCACTGAGGAAACAAACTACTTTTAAGGGTATGCTGATTGTCCAGCTGTAAATGGACAATAAAAATTAATTCAATGAGATCTTCGGAAGTTCATTGTCTCATAATATTTTATAATAGCTGCTTGTTTGATTGTTTTTTGTTTTAATTTAATCATTTTAACATTTTATTATACCTATAGATCATATGGCTTTCAGTTTACTACTTTCATTGGATTTCTGAGTGTGTGAACTAGAAGTCTCTGTTTATGTCAGTTTCTGAATATTTTTGTGAGTTCTTTTACTTGTGTTTTTTCTTCATATTTTGATATGGTAGTTTCTATATATATATAGTTATATTTATTTTATTTTAGTACTATTCCTTAGAAGACTGTTTTCTTGTGAGAAAGTGGAAGGGGGTGCATTCAGATGGGAGGGGAGGTGGGAAGGAACACAAGAGCTGAGAGAAATAGAGGAAAGGAAAACTATAATTATGGAATCTTATTAAGAGTTTAAAAAAATCAATTTGCTATAAAATAGGAAAAAGAAAAAGTATACATAAAGCTTTGAATCTCATCAGGAGTATATAATAATAATATATCTTTGAAATGCTCAAGTATACTTTCAGATCCCTGATTTATTTAGCTATATTCTATATTTGAATAAATTATAATCATTAAGCATGGATATGATTACTGTATTAGATAGTAACAAAATGTTATATCTGGACAATATAATTTGAGAATTAATGATTTTTAAATAATTTCTATGCCAAAAAGTATATGTTAATGAATTCTGTGTGTGTGCTTGTGTTTAAATCCTTAAATATGTCACAGAGAAACATGTGCTACTTTTTTAGGCCAATAGAAGGAACTCTGACCTCATGCACCATTAAGATGTTCTGGTTCGGTCTGGCTACAGGATATGGCCACTTCAGACTTCATATATGCCACAGCTTGGAGTCTCAGCTACAGCCAACCCCATAGACTCTGTGGAACATCCCCCATTTCAGGTTTCTGTAGAAGTGTCCTCTGAGAGGCTCCACCCAATAGCTGACTGAAACAGATCCAGAGTCAAGCTTTAGATAAGAGCTCCAGGAGTCTTGTGGAAGAGTTGGGGGAAGGATTAAGGAACTTGGAGGGGATAGGGCTCCGAGGAAGACCAACAGAATCAACTAACCTGGACGTTGGGGGCTTTCAGAAACTGAAACACCAACCAAACAGTATACATGGGTTTGACCTAGGCCCTTAGCACATATGTAGCAGATACAGGGCTTGGTATTTATTCAGGGCTCTCAACAACTAGAGCAGGGCAGTCTGTGACTCTGTGGATCCTGTTCCCCTAACTGGGCTTCCTGGTCTGGCCTCAGTGGGTAAGGATATGCCTAGTCCTGCAGTGATTTTATTTGCCAAGGTGGATTGGTACTCAGGGGGTGGGGGGCTCCTCTTTCTCAAAGGAGAAGGGGAGGGAGAGATGGGGAAACAGCTTTGAGGAGGGTTCTCAGAAGAGAGGGGTGGCGCCATCAGGATGTAAGTGAATAAATAAATTAATGGAGACAAAAAGATGTTCTGTTTTTGGTTTTGGTTTTGGGGTTTTTTGTTTTGTTTTGTTTTGGTTGGTTTTGTTTGTTTGTTTGGTTGGTTGGTTTTTTTTTTTTTGAAGCTGTGTAAATCAGCAGTCTTGAGAAGACCCATGGTATCTTCTCAAATGATTAAAAATCTTCCCAGCAAAAAAAGGAAACCAGTACAAAAATGCCTGAGATATTTTATGTATAACTGGCAAAACTTTAAATCAGCAAAATAGTATTTGATAAATTTAGAAATTAAAAATCAGACTAGGAAACAACAACACAACAGCCATGCAGTTGTTATGATGTATGTGTCCTGGGACAAAAAAATAAAACTTGGTATTGGACTGCCACTTAAAGGACTCCATAAGGCAGCCATGAAGTTAAGTTATTGTCTGTGTAGTGGTAAACATACTCCAAATATAAAATTCTGAATATACGAGTAAGGAGATTCTGAACATGAGAACACATACATCAGACTGATCTGCACTTAGTGGGCCAATAGAGGTAGTTGAATTTTCATTCATACTTACATGGGATTAATGGGCTTAAATCAGAAAACTCGTCATCAGGCCAAAGGTAGAAAACAGATGTATGGCCTATCTTAAAGCAATAATCATTATTTCAAATTTCTAATGTCTGGTCTCATATTACCCTCATTAAAGCATCTTCCAATGTGGTCTTTACAGATTTCACAGTGCCTGGAGAGCCATGAGCAACACAACTCTCTGTTTTGTCCTTTCTTCTCTTCACCTCCAAAGTCCTTTCATGTAACACATCCCTTCTGAATTGTGAGTCACTTCCTTTATAAACTATTCTCAACCAACGGAAGGTTATGTCAGCATAGGAACTTCATTTTGACCCATTAAGGAGGTATCATATGACATGTAAATAAAGAAAATATCTAATAAAAAAATAAATGGAACACTTCATTTGTTCATCAGTTAAAATAATATCTCAACTCACTGAAATCCTTACTAATCTAATACCAATAGATCCTAGAACACGAGCAGCAGATGTCTGGTGGGCGTGCCCCTCACTGAGCAGCAGTGCATTTCAGCAAGGCCGGTCATGGATTTTACTGTGTAAGCTTTTGACTACTTTGTCATAGGTAGACTGAGAGTCAGACAAACTGACTATCTTTAAAAATCATCAATAGGAGGAGAGGACCTTGGCCCTGTGAAGGTTCTGTGCCCCAGTGTAGGGGAATGCCAGGGCCAGAAAGTGGGAGAGGGCGGGGTGGCAAGCATGGGGAAGTGGGAGGCAACAGGGGTTTGTTTTTGTTGTTTTTGCTTGTTTCTTTGTTTTTTGGAGGGGAAACTGGGAATGGAGCAATTTACATGTAAATAAAGAAAATATCTAAAAGAAAAAAAAAGAAAAAAATAAGAATAGTGACTCTGAATTTATTCAATTACTATTAATTTATGAAAGATGGAAATGAGCTATTAACAAATTACTATTTGTCATTATATTATGACAGTGATGCTACCCCACTCCACTTGGTTCATAATGTTTCCTCATATTTTGTCTCCAAAAAAGTGATTAAGCAAATTACATAAATACATTTGTGTAGAAAAGCTTTAAAATTAATAAAATAGCATATTATGTTAATTTATTACATTTATAAGACACACCAAAAACTCCCAAAACCCTTATTTTCTCATATGTCCCAGAACTTTTATCACTAACTTTACATATTAATATATTAAATTGAATGTTTTCATTCTCAGGCTTATGCCACTTAAAGAAAACATTATGTTTACATTTTCAACACCAAGATGTGTTAGTAAATTATAATTAAATCAATAATTTCGTTTTGAATTTATGAAAGTATGTTAGAATATAAAAAATTTCTATTTGTTAAATAAGTAAACTAATAGAGGCATAACTGAATTGCATAAAATATGTGCTTTCTCATTTTAGACAGAGAGAAATTCTCCTTTTTCTACACTAAGTGGAAATAAATATGTAGCTATTAATTATCAAAGGTGAGTTGTAATAAAATATGGCAGAAATGAAAATTAATCTAAGTCTCTAATTTTAAACCTAATTATTTTTCTTGACCAAGCAAACATTCCATTAAAATACATTACTCAATGTTAATTATGTTTACATTTTTTACTATGATGCTTCCAATTCAATGTGGCATTTGCACAATTTACGAAAAAATGAAAATCTTTCATTTGAATAATACTTTATACAAATGATAAAAACATTATATAACAATTTCTATTGTAGTACTATTTAGAGCTAAGATCAAGTAAATTACTTTCACTGATTTAAAGGTAAGAAACAACTTTCTTCTAATTACTAATAAAGAACTCAGTAATGTGCTAGACATAACCATGTCTACATAAGCATGCATGAGGTAGAAGGTGAGGACAGACACCCGCATTCACACAGGAGAGAGTGCACACATAGGTGTGAATACACATATGCATATACAGGCACTGTATTCAAAATTTACTTAGCAACGTGTTATCTGATAAGGGCTGGCTAATATCATAGTTTAACATGGTATAAGTTTGGTTAGTTTACACTACTATCAGCTTTCAACCAAGATCATTCACATCAAATAAGTACACATTCTGCATATGTTTTTATAAAGGGAACACAGTAATCTGATCTGCAAAAGATTAGAAAACATCATCCATCATGGAGAATGCAACATAGGTTTGATTGCTACAAATAAGCAAACTCATTTCTCTCCAGGATCTCTGTAGTTTCCCTTCCTATAACTCATACACATTAGAGAGAAAGGTAAGCAGCTTGCACACAGTCAGTGATCTGCTTTAACTTGAATCAAAATATCTGCTCAGCCTTCATTCCATTTTAGAGCATGGTGTACTTTTGTAGAGGTTTATGTACTTCTTCTAAAAATTCTCCACCAAGGACATGCATCTGGTAATCCCCTGGGATTTATGCTGAAGCACAAAGACACAAAGAATGTGCTCACATGGGTCTGGGTTGCAGGGAGAACACAGTTGGATCTCACAATCAATCTCTCCTCATTGACTGCTCATTTCACATTTACATTTACTCATCAGTCTTATCTAAGAGTGTTTTTATATTGTTTGTCTGACTCAATTAGTTAGAATTCATGCTGATCTCTCCAATAGTTTAAAATGATATTTATCCATTTTATTGTTAGAAATTACAATTATATCATATCCTCCTTTCTTTCTCTACATCTTCCTCATATACCTGTCCATACTGCATTTAAAATTCATGGACCCATTTTTCATTAATTACTGTTTCATAGATATATATGAATATATATACATACATATATGAATATACATATATATATATATATATATATATA
>NW_022196899.1:41040215-41051432 GCF_008632895.1 Mastomys coucha | reverse complement strand
TATATATATATATATATACACATTACTAAATAACTGAATACAACCAAGTCTGTATAATGTTTCTTGTCCATATGTCTTCAGCACTGACCATTTGGTATTGTATAATCAATTGGTGTATTCTTCCCTAGAGAAGACTATTTCTATTGCTGTCTTCTTTGTAAATAAAGTATTCAAACTTGACTTAAGGTTAGTAAATTCTAAACTATGCTTATCCCAATAACTACTGGCCTGGATGTTGGGAGTTCTTTTTGTACTTTTATGAGCTGATGAAGACCTCAGCCATCTGTATCATCGTATGAAAGTGCTATTTTTGCTTTTCAGTGTGCTTCTTTCTTGAATGTTGGTGAAAACAACACAACACTTCAGATTATAGAACATGTTATATCCTAGAATTTTCATTTGGAATTACAGGCAAACTTATGTCTAGCACCTGTTGAACCAGGCAGGTGCTAACACTACTCTCAGGTAAGCACAATGTAGTCTCTTTCATAACTTAGCTTAATTAATAAAGAAAACTACTTGATTTGAATCCTATAATATTTGCAATAACATAATACCTTATTTCAATAAAAGAGAAAGCCATCTTTTCACTGGAATTTGGTTCTTTTCTTTTCTTGGTAAAATGTTGCTGTTACTTTAACAAGAGTCACAAGTAGCCACTAGCCTGTATTGCATGGATCTCAGTAATTTAAGCTTTCCATTCCTTATTACTAAAATGCTAGGTACTGAAATCAATATATTTAAATAACTTATAACAATGATATGTTGAATTATTACATTAATGATACATAACTAGTACAATTCACTATTTAACACTAATACATTAAAATCATATTACTTTTGTTAATGTGTTAAAATATTAGATGTCCTTCATAATAAATGCAATGTATACATTTAGCATTGCTGTTAAGTTTACAGTTTCAAACATTAAAAACAATAAAATTTATTAGTTACCCCATTAATGAAATTTACAATTTCAAAATTTTAGATTTGAAGCTATGTGTTCTGTGCCATTCTGCCACTTTAAGAGTATATATCTAACTCTTTCCTGGGCATTGGGATATATCTAATGGGCTTCATTTTGACAACTAAACCCATCATTAAGTAAAACTTGCAAGAGAATTATGTTTTTGAAAGCATGTGTCATAGGCACTGTCAAGATTTAATAGTGCTGAGGACCTTGGTGTGCACTGTCTGTCTGTTTACCCTAAATTATAAAATTAAAATCAGAAATAGAACTATAAAACATGAAAGATTACAGCAGTAAAGTGCAATTAAAAATTTTAAAGCATGGATCTTTTGAAAACAGTAAAATGTAATGAAATTATTTATAGCTTTAGTGATGAACCGAGCAATCTAAGTGATCTGTGTATCAAAGCATAGCTTTTCAATTAGTATAAGAAGAATTTAATCACTTCTATAAAGGGGATTTACTAATAGTCTCAAGAATATTGTAAGAAATTCTTCACATTTATCAACACCAGATGGACAGTGCAGATTTCATGAACTCCCTGAGTTATAAAATAAAACCTAAGAACTAAGAAATATAACTCCAAACAACACATTTGGTAGATAGAGATTAAAGTCCCTGCCCCAACCATCCAAATGTTACCTCTAAAAACTCATTCATGAAATTAATGCTGAACGTAATTGGGTGCAACATGATATTGCTGATTATATCAAAGAAAGTATGGATTATATCCTTCTGAATATAGAAATATTAAATGAAAGGAAATGTTATTTAAAAGAAAACACTGAATAAAATCTTTGTCCCAAAACACTGTGAAGTAGAAAGATATGACACCACACATCCCACAGATTATGATGCATACTGAGACAACCAAGTGAGGCAAAAGTTGAACTTAATCATTACGAAGGCAGTGTGTAAGGAGTCTGTGAAGAGGTGAAGTTAAATGTTCTGTTTTTCATGCTAGGCACTCTAGCAAGTCAGTTTTGAATTCTATTTCATCTTTGCCCTGTGGTACTTCAGAGAGCAGTTCAATGTCCCTCCATTCCCCAGTAGGGTATGATAAAATTAAGGCTATCACAAAATATTTCCTGAGATATTCATGAGTCTGTGAAGTGGATGGCAGTCCGTCTCAGCTTGTCTTACTTAGAGCTAATTAAGCCAGGAAAAAGTAAAGCTAAAAGACTTCAGAAATGGTCACATGGTGGGAAGTGCATCACTAGTGTGACTTGTGATGCTGAATAAAGTTTTCTTTAAGTGACATTGACAGAGAGCTTGTTAGTGATAGCGTGCACAGTGCTGACACTGATAAAGTCATGTTTACCTTGAAAATATCATGTGTGCAAAAGTAATTAAAAAAAACAAAAAAGAAAAAGAACTAAGTGAGAAAGACACACAGGCTCTAGAGGTCGGTGATGCTTAGGATAAAATGCTGTGGTGGTTTTGGTCTGTGTGGGATTCTTGAATGTGTTGTTGAGCAGATCTCTGATTCTTATGCTTCCCCTTATTCTGTTCTTGTCTCTATGTTCTCCAACTCCTATGTGTTGCTTTTCATTTTATCTACTTATATTTTGTTTTGTTGTTGTTATCCCTCGGAGACCTGCTTTATGATGAGTGGTGTCATCATCAAGGTGGTTTCCAGGTGGGGATGGGTGGGGGAATTGGAAGGAGTTGGGAGAAAAGGGACCAATACTGAATTGTATTATATGTGGAAGAAATCTACTTTAAATAAAAGGAAAACGTTTCTGGTAGCATATATTTCAATAACTTGGAGTTTTACACCAAGCTTTAACCCCCCCCCCAAAAATGTAATTACCAGATGATAAAACTGAGTGCATTGCAATCAATCTAAATAATCAATCTAAATGTAAACAGTACAATAATTTTTTTTATAAAAATCACTGAAAAATAATTTGGTAAATTGATAAAAATATGATTTGTGGTTTTTCTTTCCAAAGTTTGCAAAATTTTCTACTGTCTTTATATTAGATATTGGTCCTTCTAATTGTACCATAGCTAGATACAAGTGTTTAACACAATGTAGTTATTAAGTTTAAAATAAATCAGAAAAATTGGAGTGATTGCTTGGTAGGTAAGATTGTCTATTGTCAAAACATTAAGACTGGAGTTTGGATTCCCAGCCTGGATTGGACAATTATAAATCTGAGTGACTCTCGGAGAAGAAGCAAGAAAAAGGGATTGATGGGGCTGAGTAGCCTGCCAGGCGAGCTGAAATATACCAAGCTACAAGTTCACTGAGAGACTCTGTTTTCCGTGAATAGATAGAGACTGATTGAGGACACATCCCATGCAGTCCTCTGGTCTTGGAAAAGTCATACCTATGCATGCACATACAATTATACATGCACATATACTATACAGAACACAGAGGCAGACAGGCACACACATAAGCACAGTCACATGAACACACACACACATACACACATGCATTCAAAAAAGAAATCTAAGTCTTAATGTAAGGTTCTGAATATATGATTTATTATGGTTTATGCTGTGGTTCACAAGATACTTATTAAATAGCTAAGCAATCACAAGACAATACTTTCTGTAGTACACATGATTTACATAAAAACCTCCCTCTTTTGTGTCTAGTCCTGAAATGACTTGCTATGAAAGGATGGGTTGATACCAGGGGTTGATATCCATCTCCCCTCCCTTCTCAGAGGAAAAGGAGGGGAGATGGAGGAGGGGCTTGTGAGGGTCTGGGAAGTGGGAAGAGTGGTGCCATAGTCAGAATGTAAACTGAATAAATATATAAAATAATGAAAAAATAAAGTAAGAAAATCTTCCTGTTGTAATGTCTGTTCAATACATATGTAGTTTCAAGCTTTCACCTCTTTATTGGTTTAGCTTTTGGGTTATTTTCTTTTCCCATTGTATTCTGTGTTGCCTTTTCTTTTAGCCATAAATATTTATTCACTTATTTTCTGAGATTTTTTTAAATTTATTTAATAAAGGTTGATATCATCAACATAGTATTTCCTGTGACTTGACTCATAGTTATGGGAGAGATTATAAATTGCTTAATATTTTATTTAGATGGTTACCTTGCAAAATTATTCATCAAATGATAGAAGTTTTCTTGAGAAAGGAGAACCTTATATACAACATTAAGAAGTCACAATGATTTTGTTTGCTTGTTTTTAAATATTCAGTAAATCGAAAAAATATAGCTTAATAACTTGACAAACAGTAATAGTATCTATAAGAGTCTGTGGATTCCCGAAGAATGGTACCCTGGACCCAAATAGTATGCAAAACTAAAATGCATTTATTGTGCAGAGAACCAGCATGCAGTGGTCTACCATGCATCAGAATGGAACACCGAAGTGTGTACTTTTCAGGGTCAATGAAAGCCTGTTTGAGTAGGAATCAGTGACCTTTACCCTCCTTTCTCTTGATTGGTTGGTTCTATTTCCAGGAGTTTGGGTGCTCTTGAGATTGCTTAAGGCTCTGGGGGACTTGAGGGGTTTTTGCTGATTAACTATAGTTGACTCAGAGTGGGTGGTAGGGCAGCTTCTGACAGCTTCTGATTAGCTGTCCATGAGGGGTAGATGTACCTGGAATTGACTTGTTTCGGACTTCTCCAGTTCTGAAAAACAGAAACCTGAGTCTGGTCTCCCAAACTGCCAGTTTGCAGCCTGCTATGGATTCAGCCTGGCTCTTGCTAACTCAATGGTCTCAGGTCCAAGATAGTCTGTAATATGGAGAACACAATAGAATTATTCAATTTTTAATGCAAAATTTTGATTTTTTAATTGATAAAAATCTGTAAAATTATCTCTTCATATGACCCAATTATTATTCTATTTTGGGTGATGAAGATAATATAAATAATGTGATTTTCAAGTATAGTCATAAAATGCTTTTATGTTTTTGGTCAAAGGACTTCTTATTGGAAACATAGGACATACTGCAAGTCTCTATCACTGAACTTAGTCCTCCTAAGCCACATTATAACCACAGACTCTACTTGACCAGTTGGGTCAGTTGACATTCCACTACATAAAGAAGTGAGAATATATACTCAAGAGTGTTGTCAAGCTAAAATAGAAGCATTGATTTCTTCCACCAAATGTAAATTGGGTCACAAATGCCATCAGTTGATCTTTTATTTACCAGGCAGCCCACCCTTGAAGAAATGATTGAATTTCATAACCATATGGTTGCTTTTTAAGTATTCCATAATATAACCTCTACAGAGACTTAAATGGGTTTCAAGCCAGAATGAAGGCAGCCCTTCAGTTTGTGTTAAAATATGTTTCAACTATCAGGTTCTTCCTTATGGTTCTTACTGAAGTCAAAACTAAGGCTATTAGATTATAACTTTGTGAGAATTGATGACAAGTTATGTTGTAGTGCCAGATTTGCTTTATATTTTTATAGAGTTGAGTATAGCAGTCACCCTAAAATTAGTTGTGTCCCAGGAATATGTTGTCCTTTCAGATGGACATCCTCCATTTATAGGTGAGTTTGAGAAGACAGATAAACTAACAGCACAAATTGAGAGTCCTTGAACCGCTGTTTCAATCTCTAGTGATAGAAGTCAAACCTTACACTAGTTTCGCAATCTCAAGATGGTGAGCTACTACTGTACGTGATGTAAATAAGAAATTTTAAGTAATTTGAAACTGGTTAAATGAAGGCTGAAAAATGCCAGATTGTATGGAACAGGTGGAAACTTGCTTTGGCATTATTAGTTATAGCATAAACTACTGTTAGCTTTGTTCTAGGGTTCTTTGTGTTCAATGGTTCTCCTTTCAATTTCCTCCACATCTGTTCCAGCAAGTGACTTATCATAAAAAGAAAGTCTCTATACTTAGGTTAGTTTTTTTCCCCTTTGACACCAGAGATAGGTTTTAAAATTGTGAGTGAGTATTTATTAATACTACTTGAATTTTATCAACTTAGCATGTACCCTATTTATTTGAAATAAGGCTATAACAAATTTCTTAAACATGTAACAACATATGATTGCTATTCACAAAGGTAGAAACATACTAATTTCAAAAAATGAAGATAAAACCTGAGTTATAGATATTAGTCTCCTTGACACACTGTCAATTATCTACTGTGATGGAAAACTGAATATGCATAAACAACATGATATTTTCAATTTATTACATGTATTATAATTTATTACATGTATTATCATCACAGAATAAGTAAGAGAAAACATTTTACATACAAAAGCATGTTGACTTCAAATGGAGATATATTAAAGCACACCCAATTGCTGATTGAAAGATAAGTAAAAATAAATTCAATACTTTTACCAAACATTACAGTATAGCAACACAATACACTCTAGATTAATTCACTCCATTTGTGATCATTTGGCCAACAAAGTATAGATCACTGCCACTGAATAGTATTACAAAAGATTATATTATCTCCTATAGAATAAAATTAAACCTCAAAATTCAATCTATATTTTCTGTTAAATATATACTCTCTTTGCACAGTTATCAAAGTTAAAAATATTGTAGGTTAAACCACTATCAGAGACTGTCTCTATGAATATATATACTATGTATGTACATATTAATTGGTAGATATATGATATTTATATTCTTATATATCATACAGATATTAGAATAATACTATCTTAATATATTCAAACGCAATACTGTAATGCAATTTGAAGAAAACACTTATGACTATTATAAAACTTATTTTTACAACCAATCACAATGTTAGAGCAAGTATCTACAACTTCATTTGTCAATTCTCTTTTCAGAATTTTTCATACTTCAGTAAGATTCTCAAAAAGCTCTGGACATTTTTGTAGGGCAAGGCAAACCATTGTCTCTGATGTCTTAAGCATGACTTAATTGTGCGTGAATTATATTACTCTGGTTTTACACTAATTTTAACAAGATTAATGATAGTAATATGTAGTGATATCAAAAGATATACCAACAGAACTTCTATACTCTAGACATATTATGCTTTATCCCCATGTTTGTCTAATGATAGTCCAATTACCTCTGAAAGGAATGTGAATCATTCTACTTGCAAAATTAAGTTCTTCCATTGTATACTGAGACAGGCACAAGAGGAGTTCTTAGTGGGTCAATGACAATATAATTTTAAATTCAGTGGAGTACCTGCTTTGTCTCACACTGGAAGCATCATATCGTCAACTGATATGTTCTCTAAGGAATATAACATGTAAACAAGGAAACACAATGGTAAATTTCTGCAACATAATCATTATGGCAAACATTAAATCATGTTTCATTCAATCCTAGGCTTTGTCTAGTGATCCATGAATTTTAGCTGTTGGAAAAAGTGTCCAGTATACTAAAAGTTCTAAATCATAGCATAAAACTGCCTGTTATAACAAATTTTATGAATGACGTTGATCAGAATATAGGATTCTTAGATATAAATCTCAATGTTCCAGTATGCCTGTTAGTTTATTTCATAGATAACTTTCCATCACAAGACAAATACCTAATTAATTAATAGAGAAGAAATATAAACCAAGGAAAGGGGCATACCTGTTACCATCCCCTCTGAGACAGAACATTCTCTCAGATATCAATGCTTCTTTCTGTGTGAGTCTACAGTCCCCCATACCACCTGAGTATTGAGACTAGTGGCACTGACGAATTTGTCTATTCTGGCTTTGAGTTAAATTTACATATACTGTCAGCAACCTTGAATCTTAAATAGAAAATAAAGAGATCTGTCTATTTTAAAGCTTTATCCAATTTCCATAGTATTCCATTTTACTCAATTTAATTTTACATGTGTCTATATGTGTGTCATCCATTTCTATATCTATATCCTCTGAATTTGTTTCTGGGAAGAACTCTTTCCCAAAGCTTCTTGGAGAATTTTATTCTGAGAAGGAAATGGGTCAGAAGTGAAGACTTGTATGTCTTAATAGCCATCTGCCTACTATGTATAGCAAAATTTGAGGGTAAAGGAAGATATACTGGGAATCATATACTTCCTTGGGAATCATTCATATGCTAGATGATGATGAAGCCCACTAGGAGATATAGTTTTAGAATTGTCTGTGAGCATATTTCTGGAGATGCTTAACTGAGAAAAGAACATTGATACTTAAGGTGGTCTCATCAGCCCATGGGGTCCTTCCCTGAACAGAAAAGACAAAACAGGTGGAGCACAAGTGTTCTGGATTTTAGCCATAGCCACAGGTGGTATGCAAGCTCCCTGCTGCTCAACAGTGAGAACACAAAGCAGGTTCCATGGATTGCCCAAGCTTCCTGAACTTCTGCCATGACTCATGGAACATTTGATTCTCAAGAAATCAAGACCAATTTTGAGGCAAGGGCCAATGTTCCTGGAAAATATTCAAATTATTTCAATTTCCCAACACATAGTTACTATGGTAAATTAGGATAGATGGTTTGAAAAATCCAAAAGAAAACATTGAGTCTCAGAGTTCTCTCAAGGGAATCAAGCTTTCAGGAGATTTTATGTATCTGATGTCAGTCAGAGAATGGTTGGCTGGGATCCTATGAGTACGCTGATAATTCCGGTTAGTCATATGTTAACTGATCTGGAACTTCGCTAAGAATCCACTTCAATAATTAATTTTATAGGTTTTCTATTTATTGTCTCTGTATTTGTTAGGGTGAGACTTTGATTCTGGTGTAACTATAGGTGCTGTGCATGACCATAGTTGTGGTAGGGCAAAGCTGCTGTGCTACTGCCACTCTGGGAATCAGTTATTCTAACACAATTAGGTTTTTCAGACCAGCAGGTCACTCTGTACACACAGTGTTAATTGTATAAATGTCTCTAACTAATACTATCAATATGTTGGTTCTAGATAGATTAAAAGTAACTAATTAATCTCAAATCAATAAATAATTTTAGAATTTGGATTCTTAATAAAACATTTGACTTGTGGAAATGGCTCAGTATTTATAGTGCTTGTCTTGAGATCATGCTGGTTTGAATT
Source organism: Mastomys coucha (assembly GCF_008632895.1). Classification (NCBI taxonomy): domain Eukaryota; kingdom Metazoa; phylum Chordata; class Mammalia; order Rodentia; family Muridae; genus Mastomys; species Mastomys coucha. The sequence goes on along the minus strand of NW_022196899.1, from coordinate 41,042,502 downwards.
TGAATGCCTATTAACCATGTTAAAGCCAGTCTTGATCCTGCTTATGTCAAGAAGAAAGATGGAGCTTGATAAATTTCCAGACCTACTGAGACAGAAAACTGGGCATATACAGTGGCAAAGAGCAAAGAAAAACCAGAAAGTAAAAGTAAAACAAACAAACAAGCAAGCAAAAAGGTACTCTCTCACGAAAATTGGAACATGAGTTTCTATAGCTGAAGTTTCATGTCTTTTACACTATGATATGTAAGTCTGCACTCATTTCACATGTGAATACACACTTGCATATGCACTCACATACACACAAAAATGTGTGCGTGTTTTCTATTAAGAATAACTTCTGTAATCTTATCTGGAATTAATCCTGAAATTCAGATACTATAAAGTTAAAAAATTAATTAAAAACTTTATATTTTCTTAGCTTAGAAAATTAGCTTAGATTTTCAGTGTAGAAGGCTGAAAAACAACAACAACAACAAAAAACCCATAAATTCCTTTTGGTAAAGGCTACAACCACATGTAAAGATTTTGGCAAAAACATTGTAGTTGGGAAATGTAGCCTTCACAATAATTGAAACATCAGCGTATTTTCTCAAAAAATTCAGGACTCAGGAGCAAGTTTGAAGTTGGGTCTCCTCCTTTCAATATCATATTCACAGAATATTTTACAGACAGGGAATTTATGTGCATCAGCACAAAACTTATGTGCAACAGCAAACTACTGTTGATAATTACATACTTTTTTGAAAGTCAGGGTCATAATGATATGACCAATCCCCATAAATATAATGAAATCCAGAATAATGAATTTTATCCATTGTTATCCATTCTATGTATTTCTTACTTAAATTCATGACATTTAATATAAACCATAACAATTAGTTTAATATAAGCATATGTGTCCCTCAGTTTTATGTACATTTTAAATTATATCTGCTATTCTGCTGGAGTTTTAAAAGAGCAAAAGAAAAGAGGTGAAAAGAGGACTATTAAAAAAGAAAGAAAAGCTCTCTGGTATTTTGTCAGCTTGGCATTCAGAAATCCTTAGGGGAAACCTGCCTTTTGAATTCAACTTAATAGAAAAGCCCCTATGAACTCTGTCATGAGAATAACTATTACAGAATTTGACACCAGAGTAGACAAGCAGGATCATTGCAGCAGAAAATCCTACAGCAATAAACCAAAATTTTTCCTGACATGGAAGCCTAAGCTGGGTAATTAGTTAAGCAGCTAGGGCTAGCTGGTGCTTGCTATGTTAAGCTTGAAGCACGGTTTACCTTGTGATGGAGAGAATTCAAAACTCCATTCATGCCGAATAATTTCAATCACAAACAACAAAATTATAACTAAAGTTTTAACATCATTTTTTATTGCAGGAATAATGATTTACATGATAAAATAATGAGCTAGTAGCAATATGTTTACTTAAAATATTAAATAGTCATAGAATTATAAGTTGATAATGCATTACAAATGAAAATGCAAAAGTTGCTTCAGAGAGTTTCAGTGTTACAGAAACAAATAACCCTTGCAGTATACATAATTTAGTTTAATTGGTGTTTGTAAATTCAAAATATTGATTCAAAAAGATAAAAAAAAAATGATATTGCAAGACCAAACAGGAAGTTTCTATTCTACTTAAAGCAGAGGTAAAATACGTTGAGGTCTAGATTATATTAAATAAATTTCTCTCCTCTAACAAATAAAATCAACTAAAAATTTCATACTGCATGGTTAGAAAAAAACTTTTTAGACACAAAATTTTACAGTGATTAAGAATTAAAGGGTCTGAGCTTTTATTCTCCAGATATACCGAGTCATTGTGCTGCAGGTGCATGGATGCTAAAGAGGGCTCCCTAGTCACAGAAGAACTTTAATGTTCAGAGCACTGACAGTAGCCATGAGATCAGTAATTTCCTAAATGGTCCCCATTTCCTCAGCCTCTGTATACAGAGTACCATTAAAATTTCCAGGTGTCACCTGCAGGAACAGTAGGTTGAAAGAAAAGACAGGGACGCTAAGTTTAACCAAACTGAAGATTTTATTCTGAACAGAGAAAATCTTCAAAAGACGACACTTTACGTATTGAGATGATATTCATTTTATAAACACAGGTGGGAAAAACGAAAATCTGTCTCTACCGTACAGAATACAAAGTGATGAGAAGTCCTATGGAAAAGCTGTCCATCTCTGCCCCTGGGATGCAAGAGCAGGGAGGTCTACTGAGAACTTGTCTGCTGACAATTGCATGGTGGGCACTAGTTTAACCTCAGATATTTTAATACTGGCA
>NW_022196899.1:41035528-41039577 GCF_008632895.1 Mastomys coucha | reverse complement strand
CAAGAAGGCACATTCAATTTCTGGTGTCCCTAAACTAAACAAGCTGGTTGAGTGCTTTCATTTTGACTCTAAATCTCAAATTGACATTGAATCTAATCTCAAAATAACAAACCAATTCTCATTTATATGTGTGTATCTATATGTGTGTATACTTGTGTGTTCATGTGTGTGTACATGTGTAGGGTGTATATATAAGTTGGTGCATGCCTGTAGGTGCACACATGTGTGTTTTCATATGCATGCATGTACCTCTCTGTGTGTATGGAAATGCAGGGACATGTCACCCAGAGTTGAAATTTGAATACCTTTTCCAAGTACCTTCTTCCTTGTTTTCAGAAACAGTGCCTATCACTCTCATAGATTAGACCGGCTTTTTATGTAGATTATGGACATCAAACTCTGGTTGACTATAAGGCAAATGCTGTATTGACTGTAGTATCTCCCCAGGCCACGGTAGATCCACCTAGTTATCTGTCTGCTTGTCTTTCTTCACTTCCTGGGAGTTGAGCCCAGAGCCTTAATATTATTAAGAAAACAGTCTTTCACTGACTTATATCCTTGGTCATAAAATGTAAATTTCATTTCTTGCCTATCTTAAGTTCTCAATAATTTTTTGAGGATACATTGAAGAAAAATGTCTATGTAAAGCAAAAGTATTTGGATGAAGTGAGTAAGAAACTGGAATTAGAAGTCTTTCACTTTCTCATAATATTTTAAGCAGTTATCTTCTATATCTTGTATCTTAAAAACATCAAGCCTAAGTAAATCCTTTTAATAAATAAAAATCCTTTTGTTTTAAACAATGTACATAATCTTTGAAAATAAGCCTCTTTTTGCAAATAGTGGCATAATTCCTTGAGCAATGTCCATTGTGTGTGTTCAACTCTGAAAAAATATCAAGATTAGCTTTGTACTATATTCTGTGCCAGGAACTTCATCTGGAAAGATATTAGTTTATTAACAAAAATCAATATTTTATTGTTTTTATACAGAGTTCAAAGCCTTTCAACATTATTGTTAGGAAAGATTAATAATAATAACAAAATGACACAGCCGGTGTGAACACTGAAAGGGGCGTGAAGGTAACCTTTCACCTATAATTATCTGCACGCTACAATAAGTAGAAATCTGCATGGCATTATGCAAGCTGATAATTCTGTTCTCAGCTTTGAGGAGCACAATAGCTTTTTGGGTAGTGGCTGTCCTTTCTGACTTGTATGATTTTATATTTTATTGTGTTAAGAAATGAGAGAAGAATAGCAAAAGAAACAATTTAAACAAAGAATCAACATAAGAAAAGATGGAAAAAAACATGAAAGAAAATCTGACAGGAAGTCCTGTTAAGGAGTGTTGGAGCTGTCAGAGAAGACAGCGTGGAGAATCCCCACAGAGTTATGCATCCTCTGGAATGTCTAATGAAGAAGATGCTATCGGTTGCATCTAGACTGCAGGGCATTTCTTCATGGCACCATGTCTACTTTTTGTCCCTTCTTAAAATGAGAGCAAATTTTATTTCTCTCAAAATGTAACTGGTTTCATGTACAGAATACTTTAATCATTTATATTATGAAAGAAAACAAAACAAATACAATATGTACCACATACCAATAACTGCAGAAATAGACCATTGTTAATCTCTTAGAAACACTGTTAGGTATTTGAACCCAACCAACAAATAGCAGGAAGTTTACTGTAGGAAAGTTATCATGCCATTTACCAATCTAACTCTATCTGATTCTGTTAATTGCTTAAAAGTCTTAAGTTAAGAGCTTTAGAATTTAATTAATTTTTATAAATAAAAATTTAAAAATGTAGTATAGAGCTCAAATATGGAAGGAAACTTACAAGCTACAATAAGGAGGCTAGCAGATAACACATAGCTATTGTTTTATTAAGATTTTCATATCAAATATAAATCCTGTATATGCAAAGGGACACTGACATAGTTACTTTTCTATTGCTGTGTTAAAACACCATGACCATAGCAACATACATATGAGAAAACCTTCTATTTGGGTGACAGGCTCAGAGGACCACTTCTTGATAGTGAAGTGGACATAGCAGGCAAGCAGGTGGACACAAGCACTCCTGAAAGTTCACATGCTAAACTGTAAATATGAAGCACAGACAGGACACCTGAAAAGGCATGTGATTTTAGAAATCTCAAAGCTAAACCATGGTGATATACAACTTCCGGCAAAACAAAACCCACTAAACCCACACAAACAGAGCCACAAACGAGGGGAACAAGTATTCAGGGGCCCAAGAATACAAAACAAATCTCCATATCAGACACCAGGATTGAATCCCATGAGAGCAATTCTTATGACAATTACTTTGGTAAAATGAGGGAAAAGAAAATGTTAGAGACACATGATGATCCACTTGTTTCAAGCAAGGGAATACCGACATCAGCTTAGTTCACAGTGCATTGTAGAGAAAAACACTTACTTCATAGGAAGAGACTTGCAATTTCAAATAAAGAAACTAAGGTAATCCATACCTATTCTGTGAACAAAGAAACAATGGGTGCTATAAAAGCAAAGTCTGAATTCTTTTATACCTTAAGTATAACATAGAAGAGCTTAGTATACTAGGTTTATATAGACTAGGTTTATACAGATATACCCGAACCAAAGAGGAAGAGGTGACATAGAGCTGTCAGAGATTAAAGAGTGTGGCTTACCAGGCAAGTAATGCTGCAAGCCATGATGATGACTCCCCATTCCTCCATGGGAGTAGAGCCTTGTCTTCTCCTTGATGATAGCACATTAATACTAATATTGTACATTTACCTACAAAATGGAGGGAATGTTATTCTCTTTGAAAGCCAATGCACTTGGGATTTATTATAACAACCGCAAAAAGTTAATGTGGATTTTTGACTTACATGCAGAATATCATATTTCTTCTACTTGGTACATTCACAGCTCAGCAAACTACTAATGGAAAAGGCCCATGGGAGATATTTCTATTTTCTTTCTCTGATAAAATAGATTCTATTCTACTCTGTAGATATTTATGACCAAAAATTATGGCTAAACCTTGTTTTTTTATTACAAAAGTCAGACATCAAACAGATCTAATGTGGACAGCTGATTTGTATGTAATTTTTCAGTGTTTAAATGTAACTTATGAAAATTTTTGACAAAGGATAGAACCATAACTTAGTTATATCAAAAGAGTTTCACAGAAAACACAGAAAGCCATGTGCTCCTACATTCAAAAAGTAAACATTTAGAGAGTCTAACTCTAATTGATGCCAAAGCCAAACCTGAAGTAATGGGTATTATCAGTTGAGAAGAGTGTTTGTATTGGTGTAGGTGTAAGATCATGATGCATTGTAAAGCAGAATTGCATTACATATATTTCAGAGAAGGAACGAGAGAACACAGCGGGTAGGCACCAGCAGTATTCGACTTATACTACTTAGAAATTGTTAGAATATTACTATACCTTATGAAAAGCTTTGAAAAGCATGTATAAATTCCATGATACATGAACAAATTGTAGCTCTGTCTTTCTGGTCCAAAGAAAATTCTTCTGGTATGAAGAAAAATATTCTTTAGTGAATATGGAATGATTTAACAAAACTTGCAAAGACCAAGACATTAATACCAGGTATTTATTTCCCCGAGTACTGGAGCCAGAAAAGCCTCAGGTCAGCCTTCCCATTAACTGAATCCCTTGTTTTGCCTCTTTTTCTTAGCAAACAAATGCCAGCTCTTATATTCACCACACCCAGTAGCAGACAGGAAGCTGAACCCGGTATCACCCTCTCTACTAAGGAGGGTTCTAAGACATGGTCTCATACCTCATACCTTAATGACCTGACTCCAGGAATCTCTCTACACTAAATGTTTTTGCATTTGAGATTGACATATGCTCTGGGTTGGGTCATTATATATTCCATCTGTAGTCAGCGTAATTCACTTTTAAAAGGCTTTTTTTTTCTGTCTACCTTTTCATGACTATGTTGGTTCACAAAAACTTACACTAATTATGTGCTAGTCCATATTTGAATATGTATCTTAAAAAACACTTGCCTA
>NW_022196899.1:40329876-40330674 GCF_008632895.1 Mastomys coucha | reverse complement strand
TCTGACAGTATCTGAATGACACAGATGTAGAGGCTCACAGCCATCCATCAAACTGAGTGCAGGGTCCCTAGTGAAGGAATTAGAGAAATGACCAATGGAGCTGAGGGGTTTGCAGCCCCTTAGGACAAACAACAACATGAACTAACTAGTACCCTCGGAGCTTCCAGGGTCTCAACCACCAACTAAGGACTGCACATAGAGGGATCTGATTGTTCAAGCAGCATGTGTATGGTAGAGGATTGCAAAATCGTTCACCAATAGGAGAGGACCTCGGCCCTGTGAAGGTTCTGTGCTCCAGTGTTGGGGAATGCCTGGGCTAGAAAGTGGGAGAGGGCAGGGTGGCAGGCATGGGGAGGCGGGAGACAACAGGGGTTTGTTTTTGTTTGTTTTTTTGTTTTTTGGAGGGGAAACTGGAGAAATTCGCATGTAAATAAAGAAAATATCTAAAATTAAAAAAAAAAAGATTGGAATACACAAAATACAATCCACAAACCACCAGAAACTCAAGATGAAGGAAGACCCAAGTGTGGATACTTCATTCCTTCTTAAAAGGGGAAAATATCCATCATACCTATGGAAGGATTTGCAAAGGCTAACTATGGAGCAGAGCCTGAAAGAAGGACAATCCAGAGACTGTTCCACCTGGAATCCTCACATTCAACCGTCAAATCCATAATAAGTGCTGGATGACATGAGCCTGATATAGTTGTCTTCTGAGAGACTCAGACAATACCTGACTAACACAGAAGTAGAGGCTCAGAGCCATCCATTGGACTGAGTACAGGGTCCCCAATGAAG
>NW_022196899.1:40327607-40328260 GCF_008632895.1 Mastomys coucha | reverse complement strand
TGAATGTGGTAAATATTTCATTTAGGCCCATTTTGAAATTCAGTGTTGCTCTTGAGCTTGAATTAGCACACAACTAGAGAAAAGTTGGAAAGTATATCTTTGAAGAAAAGTCTGACCTTCAGTCAGAGGCCCTCCCTACAGCCCTCCATGACATCTCAATGACCTGAGGTACTGCTCTGTAGCATAAGAAAACTTCAAATAACTGGGAAAAGGTTGTGGTACAAAAGGGGTTTACAGAAGTAAAGGGTAAGACAGTATGAAGAACGGCAGAGGTGAAGCTCACACTAGTTGTAGACTATGGAAGCAAAAAGCATTTAATCTGTCAAGGACAGAAAGCAAATCCATTACAGTACAAAGAGGTGCTACCAGCCTGCTAAGAAAGCAGAGAGAAGCAGACAGAGCACTATCAGCCAAGAAATAAAGAGAATACTTTCCCATAGCTCATGATCCCATTCTGAGGGAGGAAAAGAGAAAGTGCTTTGTGTGATTGGCAAGCTTGCCAGTCATCTTGTGTTGAGGAAGAGAGAGGATAATGAAACTATGGAGTTAGAACCTATCTGGTTTTTTTTTTCTCCCTGCTGCTTCATTCTCATTAAAGGTAAGTTCTGAGATCCAAATACTTTGAAAGCAACTGTAATAACCAAAGAAGTCAA
>NW_022196899.1:40325529-40325765 GCF_008632895.1 Mastomys coucha | reverse complement strand
TCATGGAGCAAAGTCACTGCCCTGGTGGAAATTAACATATTCTGAAGGCATTCTTTCATTCTAGACTAACACAATGCATCCCAGAAATTGTAAAATCCCCATGAATCTCATGGTAGGAGATGAAAATTCTGGAAGAGCAACAGCAGAACCTTTTCTCTCAACACACTTTCCTCCATGAAAGTGATGTATCCCTTAAAGAGACAACCATGGGTCAGTCTTGAACAGGCCACATATTG
>NW_022196899.1:40311692-40325242 GCF_008632895.1 Mastomys coucha | reverse complement strand
TCTGACTTTTTGTCCTTCGTTTGTATTAGTTTGCTTACTGACCACACTTGGCAGGATCTGGTTTGTTATGAATGCACAGTAGAACATCAAGTTTATGCAACACTGGCAGGATTGTTGCTTATAGCATATGGCAATTTTCAAGATAATGAAACCTTTCGATAGGAAAAAAGGATTACACTGGAAAAGAAAGACAAAACAAAACAAAACAAAAAACCCGAAAAACTTCTGATCAAGAGAACTGAGTTTCTGGCTAGGTGCAGACTTGGCATTCCAGTCAAAACAGGTCATTTGCTTGCATCAGGAAACACCCCTAGAAATATGGGCTTACTTTCAGTTAAGCTAAAGAAGTAATAAATTGTCCATTAATGAGGTACTGTGCAATCCCTTCCCAGTGCAGTAGCTTACAACCTGTATTATAATTCTACCTGTTTTGGGGAAGGGTTCAGAGGTATTTAGAAAAAGCAAACAAACATGAATTCTCCTATTTTTGTCTATCTTTTTTCCCTTAGTTTCATATCTTCAAAATTAGAAATTTTTCTCCAAAACTTTGGGCATCCTTGTTATTTCTCTAAATCCTTCTTTCCTGCCATAAGGCTCCTCAGCCATATACCTAATTTCCATGCCAGCTGAAATAACATGGCTCTTTTCCTTCTCTCTTCCATCATCTTTCCCCTGGAGGATGAGGAGTTTATACCCTTCCCAACCTTGAAGCTTTTCTTCATGGACGAAATTTTTCAATTGAGCTTCCAGTTTTCTAGAATTCTTATCATCTTTTTTTTTTTTTTTTTTTTTTTTTTTTTTAATATGAGTGCGAAGGAGGCTCCACTGGTCTTCCTGTGTGATTATGGTGATATGGTGCCTTATCAGAAATCATTCAGGTAGATACTCTGTAACTGAGAAATGGGCAGAAGAAGGACTACAGTCTTGGCTTTGCCTGAAGTCATATTTGGTTTTCAGCAACATCCAGACACCACACTTTGACTGCAATAAGGCCACAGTGGTTTCTAACCTCAGTCTCTCACACTGTGATGACTTTATTCAGGAGCCCTGCCATTAGGGCCAGGAAACATAGTTTTATTAAAATCAAAACAATGAATTTTATCCTGAGCCTGGTTATATCTGGGCATCTCTCCAGCCCTGAGATAGACATGAACGTTTACAGAGGCTGCGATTTCCTCACCCTTAGGAGCCCCTCACATAGTTATCCTATTTACTTACCAAACATGACAATCTTTTTGCTTTCTCTCTCTTATTGAACAATATGCTTTTCACAAATTCGATCATTTATGACAAGCTGCTCACAAAGATTCAAAGGAGGAAGTGATATATTTTATACTTTTAACGTACAATGACATAGAATACACTTGCCCATTCAAAAATAGGTATAAAACAAAAATATAACTGGCCAAAACATGTTATAAATCCAGCAGGGCAAAAATTAAGTACCATAGTTCTTTGCCTAGTATCAAAGTCACATGATTGCATCGATAATTTCCAAAGAATTTGGGCAGTCCTGTCTCAATGGTCCTACAATCTGAACACAAAGGGGCATCACTCATGCTAACTCTACTTGGTACAACTTTACACAGCTGATTTATCTATCATATATTTTATGTCACATGTATCTTTAGCATACTGTGTTTCCATTGACACCCAACATTTCATCCTTGGGGCTATATGTGTAACCTGCTCAGTGGTTATAGAACATTTGACCATGGTACAAAAGGCCTAGCCACAGAAGCTCTTTCAGAATTCTCAGTGCAATTCTTCATGAGTATGGCTCTTGTCTTCTCTGCAACTGAAAACCACTACCATGTAATTTCTGTTTACTGTGACTTAAAATAATTTTGAGTAAATTCATGTTCTTAGATATTTACAATTTGTAGGGCTTTTTGGAGCAAGTTTCTTTTTCATAAATTAACTTATTTATTCATTTTATATAATATTATCAGACTTCTCCTCCTCCCACTCAACCCTTTCATCACTCCTTCCCCTTTCCTCATCTCCTCTGAGAAGGGGAGCCACCCCCAGGTATCACCCATCCTGAAACATCAAGTCTTTACAAGACTAAGCCCACTCACTTTCAGTGAGGCAAGACAAGGTAGCCCAGAGAATGAGATCCACAGAGAGGTAACACATTCAGGGATAACCCCTGAATCAGTTGTTAGAAGACCCACATGAAGACCAAGCTGCATGTCTACTCCATATGTGGAGGGTACCTAGGTCCAGCCCAGGCTTACTCTATTGTTCATGGTCAGCGTCTGGAAGCCTACAGGGTTCAGGTTCAGTAATCAAAAATCCACCAATGTAACCCAACATATAAACCAACTGAAAGAAAAAAATCACATGATCATCTCATTAGTTGCTGAAAAAGCCTTTGACAAAATACGCCTAGGCCCTTATGTCTTTTAGTTTCTGTTTAGAAGTTTGATCTAATTCTAATAGTTCTGCCTTTATTTGTTACTTGGACTTTATCTCTTGTGGCTTAAAAATCTTTCTTTCTTTCTTTCTTTTTTTTTCAGTACACGATTTTCCTTTTTAGTTTACTCAATATGGTATCTCTAAGCTTCCTGTACATTTATTGGAATATCTTACGTTAGGGAAATTTTCTTCTATGATTTTGTTGAAGATACTTCCTGGGCCTTTGAGTTGGGAATCTTCTCCTTCTTCTATTCCTAGCACTCTTAGTTTTGAGCTTTTCATAATGTCCCAAATTTCCTGGATGTTTTGTGTTAGAAACATTTTAGCTTTAGCATTTTTTTGACTGATGTACCAACTTTATGGTATTTCTACTTCTGAGATTCTGTCTTACATGACTTGTATTCTGTTCTGTCTATATTTCCTGTTCTCTTCCCTAGGCTTTTCATATCTAAGTTTCCCACACTTTATATTTTCTTTATTATTTTTATTTCAGTTTTCAGGTCTGGAACAGTTTTGTTCATTTCCTTTACAATTTGATTGTATTTTCCTATATTTCTTTAAGAGTTATATTTATTTCCTCTTTAAAGGCCTCTATAATCTTTATAACATTTTTAACCCAGAAATTTAAGAGTGAATTGCATACTTGAACTTACTTGTAGTATATTGTAAATATACCAGCCTTTTGATAAATACAGCCAATTCACTGAAAACATTCTTTTCTTTTTTTTTTTGTGATGAATTTGATTTTTTTATATTTTAATATATTTACATTTCTCATTTCTTTTTCCCCCTTTCCTTCCTCCCCACCCTATTATGTACCTTCCCCTGCCTTATTATTCTTTTCTTAATTTTTTACTTATCATTATTTTATTTATTTATTTTTTACTTATTCACTTTACCTCCTGCTCACTGCCCACTCCCAGTCACCCCTTTTACAATCCTTCCCTACATAATGCTTACCATTTTCTTCTGAAAGGGTATGGGCCCCATTGGTATCCCTGCCCCACCCCCCCGACCATGGCACATCAAGTCTCTGTGAGGCTAGGCACATCCTCTCTCACTGAGATGAGAGAATGCAACTCAGTTGAAGACAGATGCAGTCACCCACAAAATCAGTAGATAGAGCATAGGGACTTTTATGAAAGAACTGGAAGAATGTGGCCACTAAAGGGACAGAAAGAAACTCCACAGGGAGACCAATATAGTCAACTAACATGGACCCTTAGGGCTCTCAGAGACTGATCCATCAACCAAGAAACATATAAATTCTGAACTTAGTTCCCCTGTACGTATATAGCAGATGTGTAATTTAGTCTTCATGTGGATCCTAAACAACTGGAGTAGGGGCTATCCTCCTAGCCTTTTTTTAATCAAATGCATGTCCTCTTTATGAAGTAAGAGTTATTGCATTCATATATAGATTAGGATATATGCACTTATGGCTAAACATTTGGCACAACCCTTGTTTCTACCTTGGGAAAGAACATCTCTCCTGTGTCCACATTTTCTACAATGCCTTTACTTATTTGTTTAGAATTGAGGCCTTGTGAATATTTCCCAAAGTTTTACTGTTTGAAACCCTGTAAATTGCCTACAATTTCAGTATAGAAGGTAATTCTTTGCTGTTTTCTGCTTTCAGAATTTCAGCCATGTAGTTTCAAAGCTCACTTCATTTCAGAGACAGTAATATCTATTCACTTGAAATTCGGATGTAAGACTTCACCACAACATTAAAAAGAACAAAGATTTCTGCTATTGCTTTTGCTGAAATTGGTAAACATTGTTTTCATTATTCTAATATTAATTGAGAAAGCTAATAATTACTTAAGATTAAATCTTATTCTCTTTTTTAGTTCTAGAAGATTCAAGGCAGAACTAATTTGTATTTGATTATTTTTGAAAAATAGTTAATATGTCTGTTTTATAAGTCTAAAATACTTTCTGCCCTTGTGTTTACATATTTGATTGTTTTGTTTGTTACAATTTCACCTTCACTAAAATGTTTACAAAGTAGAGCATTTGACTGTTCATACCCACAAAATTAAATGTTTCTCTCTGTGTTTTGACAGTGGTCAATGGATATAGTTATTTGAAATAATTAATTAATTAACTAATTAATTAAAGAGTTGAGTTAACTCTTTAGAAATAAAGAATCCTGAGAGATATCATAAAAAGAACAAAAGACAAAAAAGTCAAAAAGGGTGGCAATGTTATATGTTTTAGTGTTAAAATATCAAAATATTAATATATGAATACAACCTGTTGAGAGGGATATAAACTGCAACTCTACCAGACATTAGCTTTTATGCCTATAAACTAAGCTTTTGGTTTGTTTCAGTTATGTGCATCTCAACGGTTTATAAAACAGATCAACGTGAACCATTTCATCAAGTGGCTTAGATGGCTAACTGACATCAATACTTGTTCTTTTTGTTGCTGTTTCCAATGTCCCATAATCCTGTTTTACTCATTCCAATTTTCATTACACTACTTTACTTATATCAAAGTAATTCTAAAGAAGTAGTTTTTTTTTTTTAATTCAAAATAAAGAGGGTTCTAGTATATACAAACTATATCTTAGTTTATCATATCTCTTTGGCTTTACTTATATCAAAGTGATCCTAAAGAAGTGGTTTTTTATTCAAAATAAAGAGGATTCTAGTATATACAAACTATATATTAGTTTATCATATCTCTTTGGCAAAATTCTGTAAGCTTTGAAATCTATAAAAATGTATTTTTTTATTGTTGGAAAGTCTGAGAAGTTAACTACTCGTGCTCTAAGCATTCTGCATGTGTGACTGGTCCATGATCTTTGCAATTTAAAATAGTACTTTCACACTATGTATTCCTATAGAGAAGGGACATCATAAATGCTTCTCTTTTAAAGATATTGATATTAACTATAAGGATCCTCAAATATCTAGGTGTGAGAATTAATTAAACTCTTTGGGTCAGAGCTAAACAAAATCAAACAGAAAACAAAACAAGGAAACCAAAATGTAGGAAGAATATTTGTTAAGAGGAAGCAGGGATACATACAAAACTGTCAAAGAATAAAAATAAACTAATGAATGTCTAAGATGTCAAAGTACAGCACAGATACACTGTCAACAACAACCAAAGAGGCAAAACTATAAGGTAATTTGCTTCACCAGTCCATGGGACTTTGATGTCATTACTTTTTGTTTTTCTGGAATGTCAGTTAATATCAATTCTAAAAGGAGTCTCCATATGCCAACAGTCAGTGCATCATCTTCAATTACATGTGTGTTTGTTTGTTTGTTTGTTTTTTAACTATGGCAGGAGAAGCCTATAGACAGAAAATGCTCTTTGATCTGACCCTGTAAGAGATGTTTTTGTACCCTATATCTTAAGAGTTCTAAGAGAGTCCTTCCTAGAGAAAAAAACAAGCAAGAATCTGTTGCATATTATAGGACCTTTAGGGAAGAGTAAAACAAAATCTCTAAGTTAGCAGAAGATACTTAGCACAGTCATGGCTAATGCATTATTGATAATTTCAAAGGATAAAGTTTCCAATGAGATTTTATCATGTAAATAACCCAAGTGCAAGGAAATTGGTATTTCTGTAGCATGCAATACAAGATAATAGCAATTTTCCCCCAAAAGACAGGCTTTCATTAAAAACAATAATGAGCAGACTACATCCAAATGGCTTGTCCAATCTATAGCTGATTTGTACAAGTCTATGTAACATTTTATAGACAAAACCTTTCTGGGATGTGAAGAGTAATTCTAAGACAGTATGTGTGTCTGTGTGCATAATATGCATTTTGAGTGTGTATAATGCCACGAATCTGCCAAACAATCAGCAAAAAGCTGGAAACAATATATTAAGAAAACCAAGAATTTTGTTAACATAATCTCGTAACTCTGTAGCAGAACCTCAACATCTATATTTTCATGAAAACCTTAAAAGTAATTTATAGATACTGCCTACGGGAAACAAACCCTCTTTTTCAAGACAGCATTTCTCTGTACAGCCCTGGCTGTCCTGGAACTCACTTTGTAGACCAGGCTGGCCTCGAACTCAGAAATTGGTCTGCCTCTGCTTCCCAAGTGCTGGGATTAAAGGCATGTGCCACCATGGCCCGGCTGAAACAAATCCTCTTAAAAAGATGTCCATTTTGCATTTTTAATTTTGAGTAAAGGAAATAATTTAAACAATGATTTATGTTTCCTCTAATGACAAAATTCAGTGTGTATCCTCAGAAAAATCAAACAAGAGCTTCACCAAAGCTTCAGATTATAAAACTGGGAAATTTCTAAGAGACATCAAGGATGAATTTTCATAGTCTCTCCACTTACAAAGCTATGGTTAAATGGAGTAGTCTTTTTCTAGCATGGTCAGGTCATCAAGCATGAAAGGGCAAGTCTTTTACAACTGATGGAGAGGGAAAAGAGAGAAGTATGTTTTCTATGTATAGAAGAGAGAAGGGAGTATAACCCACAGATGACAGATGTATTTTACTGTTTTGAAGCTGCAAAGAACGTGTTTTCCTTTAATATTTTGGAAAGACAAAATGTCATTGCCTGATCTAAATGAAGCCTGAACATCTTTAATTTTTCTAAGCCAGTTTGTCTTCAAACTATTTCTCACAGTTCATTTCAAGGGGCAACAGTGAGATGGAGTTGAAGCCAAGATTCTCCAGAAGCCTATGCCCTATGAACAAGTGACCTACTTCATGTTGTTAGCGCTGACTTAAGTGAGGGAGATAATGAATGTTTAGTATTCTCTGATGTCTTATGGTATTAAAAACCCTGAACCCCAGCTGGGCGTGGTGGCACACACCTTTAATCCCAGCACTTGGGAGGCAGAGGCAGGCTGATTTCAGAGTTCGAGGCCAGCCTGGTCTACGGAGTGAGTCCAGGACAGCCAGGGCTATACAGAGAAACCCTGTCTCAAAAAAACCAAAAACCAAAAAACAAACAAACAAAAACCAAAACAAGAACAAAACAAACAAACAAACAAAACATGAACCCCTCCTCTCATAAAGGCAATCAAGCTCCAATAGTGAATCATGGGACACTTCCAAGTCATAGGTTGCTAGGTCATCTTCACAGAGACTGGGAAATATTGGGAATTTTACCTTTCTATAGCTATAAATCAGACAATATTTAAAATGTTTGATTTTTTTAATTAGCATGGACAAAATGAGTAATAATGGATTATCCTATAGGAAATACCAGATAAATCCATGTGAGACCATTGAGGATCAGGAGAAAAACAAGAATTAAAAGAAACTAAGCAGGTATAGTGAAAAATAAACATCTACTATGGCACAACTACAATTCTGTGACAATGTGAGTGCTAGAGCTTTACTTTACTTTGCACATAAGTTATTTTACTCTTTTTCGGCCATTAAGTATTAGGACTCCTAGTCATCTTTCAGCCTGAATCTTACTGCATTATCTAGTTTGTTTTCCTCTCCCCAAAGTCATCTAACAAGAACTAACCTCATATATCGTTGCTGTTGGGTAAAGACTCACTCCAGTCTCCATAGCTTGTGCTGCTATTGCTCAGCTTTCAACCTTTGCCAGTTGAACTCTGAGACACTCTTGATTGTTTATAACTACAAAACACTGACACTGACCTGTTCTCATCCAAGACAACTGTTGCATAAAAAGTGCCCAAAAGTTCAAAGACAATTCTCAAAAGAAAGTCCTGATACACAATGTTTTTTCTCATTCTACTGTGGATAATTTAAGTATGCAAGAACTGTATTGTATTGTAAAAATCTCCAGAACTTGAAAAGATGAGTTATAATTGGATGGCATTAGCATCCAATTATATACTACAACACTACCAAATTAGCCATTGCTTATTAAGACTGCCATTTTTCCTCCCCACTCCTAAAAATCCATGTAGCCCCGTCACTTGGTTTGAAGCTAAGAAACAATATAACTTATTGTTAAGTCTCTCAACACAGCCAGCAAAGCATAAAGCCTACAACTTGTCTCATGAGCAAGTATTTACAAAATGAAAATTATTTATTGGCTTCAAATCTATATTGAAGGGGCCTTGGAGGGTAGGACTGTTGTACATAATGAAAGCTAAGTTCTACAGAAAGAACACATTTTACTTTTAAACTTCAAGATTCAAAGAGCATTAATCCCCATGTGTGGTATAGAAGGCAAATCTTTTAAATCTATTTTGGCATTGATTTTTCGCTATACTGCTCATTGCTGTTCTTAAAGAGAAATGATTTTCTTGCAAAGCACATCCATAATAACTCTTGAAATGTCACACTTAAAAAAGCAGTTACAATTACTTGAAGCATTTAAAAATTTCAGTAGTCAAATGTATCAGATACAGCCAAGATGTAATCTGAAGTGTAAACATTTCACCACAAAATCCTTTCTTTTTGTGTACCCACTTGACTGAAAATAAAAGATTTTAATGTAGACTGGTTTTAAGATTTTGGTACATGTACTAAGGGAGTACTTACAAAAACTCTCCCTCAGTCTCGTTTTATTAATTGGGTGTGAAATTAGTACTCTGTATCCATACAATGGTAGAGTTAAAAGAATTCACATGTGCAAGATCTTTAGAGGCATACCTGGTACATATGAGATAGAAGAAATGTGAATATTTTTATTATATGGACCTAAGCAGGAAGTATGAGAATGCATATGCATATGTAAATTTTATGCAAATAAACCTATATAAAAACTACCAAACATTTGTGGATGAATTTATATAAACCACATAGAAATTTGTTCTTAAGTATACATTCTCAGCATATAAAGAATTATGAGGGAATAATATTCAGAACCTTGTGGGTGTTAGTTATTTGGGAGAAGAAAATTATATTATTCAATATGCTCTAAAATAGAAGTCATAATAAAAGAAAAACAGCCATTATAATGTGTTTCAGTAAGGGCATGTTTTGTTTAAGTTGAATAAGAGCTATTTAAAACTTTAAAGTGTGAAATTACCCTTGGCCTTTGAAGTGGTAGTTTAATGTAAATGTAAGAATTAAAAGGTGACTAGCCATGTATTACTTTTTCACATTTGTCAGCTTAATCCAGCCGGGTAGTTTAGAAATTCTGTCACAGATGTCTGAAATTGTTAAAATTAGCATGTTTTATCTGCAGAATGCAGAATGTTCATTTACATAAAATTGGTTCATTTCTAACACAATGTAGCTATAAAAATATGTTTTTATAAAATACATTGAAGGCAGTTGAAACACTTTATAGGGGAAATTGTTTGAGAAAAAAACATAGTAGAATGTCTGATGAATTTTCAGGATTTCTCCCTGGCCAGATGTCCATTTCCTTAGATGTATAAGGACACTGAACCCTGGTTTGAAGTTAAATGTTACCATTGTTATAACAATGTAGTGAAATATAAAAGTCTATTAGCAACTAAGTATTCATATCAAGTTATATGTACTATAAAATTGTAGACCAGCCATCTCCAACAGTACAGTGGGCTCTGGATATGTAACTTTCATTACAGGTCATCTTGAACAGTTTTACATTTAAGAATTCTAACAAGTCAGACACTTACAAAATCCATGCCTATTTATGCACTTTAATAAAAATCATCAGCATAAAAACTACTAAGAACATAATAATCCAATGGATACAAGACACAATCATGCAAACAAAATAGGCATTGATCAAGGAAACGGAGGTGATTTCAATGTAAATATTGTCAGAATTACATCTTTAACAACATACCCTTACAGAAATAAAATACATTTACAAATGTTTGGGTTTCTTTTTAAAATCAGGATCTACAGTCAGACACATATATAAAATTTTCATTCTATAATGAATATGCAAGAAAGGAAGAAAACCTACCCGTAAGGGCAAAACCTAACGACTGAACTGTCATTTATTCCTACTGTGAGAGGAAAAATTAGTTTTCTCCAATAGAGTGGGTCTGCATATATCAATCACTGCAGACAGGCCTCTTGTTCAGGAGTGCTTGACCAGCATTCTATGGACATAACAGCTTTTGTTTGTTCATTTTTAATGCTTTTATTTACTTACAGTTTAGTGTGGGTGAGCCAAGGGGGTGGGATGTAGTTCTATTTTGTTTTCTTCGTTTGGCCAGATTTTGTTGTTGTTTGGAGGTTTTCTTTGATGAAGACAAAAATCCAAGTGGGCTAGATAGAGAGGGAGAGGATCTGGAGGGATATGGGAAGAAGAAGATATAATCAAAATATAATAAAAATTAAAAGTTGTTTTAAAAAATAACATGTATGATAAAAAGACTATATTTATTCTTATAAAAAGAATATGAGTGAAATTTTAAAAAGCTTAGTTTATAGTCCACAGAAGACACTCTCCTATTAATGCCTTTTTTCCTGTGGTAATGCTTGATGGAGCAGCTAGTGCTTCTTTTGCTGCAGAGTGAAGAAGCCTGGTTTGAATAGTTTTGCCAGAGCAGTGTCATTTGAATCACATCTTAAAATGTATGAATGTCTAGGTCAGAAGGTTGTGAGTCTGAATGGGAGGGGAAGTGGCTATATATTAATATATAAAAGAAAAATATAGAAGATATTTATTTGAAATATATATATAAATATATATATATATATTTATAAAAATCAAGTCATAAATAATGACTTGGAAAACGTAACAAAAAAAAGTATGAACACCTTGATAGTATTACTTATGTTTAAACACACCAACATTGTGAAATATAGTAGGTTTACAGCACATCCAGTTAGCTGAGCTTGACAGGAGTATACAGGGTTATTTAAGGAAAGGAACAACAATATTTCTGCTAGCTGTGACTGTGTAAGAGACAGGAGCTCAGATCATCCTGTAAACTACTGTGGAAAATCACAAATCTGAACATTCTCTCTGAGCTATACAGTTCACACTTGGGTTTATTTTACACACTTCTGTGAAAATGCATCACACACCCATACACACACACACAAACAGAGATAAAAAAATAAATAAACGCATGCATGTTTCCCACAATGCCAAGAGAATTAATTTCAGGTGTTTAAATGAAATTTATTAATTACTTATGTCCATTTAAACATAATGCCAAACTACTATCTCTCTCAAATTATTCTTTTTTCAATTTTAGATATTACTCACTTGTTTCAGTGAAGGCTTTCTGTACAGTATTGCAAATGTTTTACTTTCTCAAGACTAGATAATTTTGACTTTTAGTTTTTCAATTTAGTAGTTTTCCAATTGTAATGATCACAATTATACATTTTGTGTTCTCTGAATACTATATTGATTTCAGAAATTAGTAAAACAGGAAACTGAAAACATCATAATTAAAATTAGATTTGTAAGGTCAACCAAACTTCTCAGTGGGTAATGTCATTACAACCAATTCTGATGATCTGAGTTCAATACCTAGACCCTGCAAGACCAACATAAAATGTCTCTGAGAAGCATTGAGTGGCATGTACTTGCTCACATGCATCTCTGTGTTCACATACTACAAATTCATAGTAGACAGATAAACAAAAAGATGTATGCCCAAATAAATAAATACCTGTAAATAAAATTAAATGTATTAATTAAAAAAGCAAAGAAAGCAAAATCTAAGTTCTACTTGCTTGCATATGTGTGGTTTGGAGTAAGCAAACTTTGTGAGTACCACTCCCTAGAGCTCTTCTCTTCTGCATTTAGTGCACCTGCAATCATTTGTGGGAAACTCTCATGACTGCATTTACTTTGAAAAATTTAGCATCTGAAGATATGTTTATGAATGTATTAATTTATTCAAATGATGCAGAGCACTTAAGTATGAATTACTGTTCTTTTGCAATAAACTTATGATGTCCATTGGGGAATTTAGTATACATCAAACAATAAATTTAGAGTTAACAATATGTTGGCTATTCTGAAAACTATAAAAGTTGAAAACATATACAAAATTGTATGGGAGTTACATGCATAGACATGACTGAATCAAATGTCAACGTGATGATTGTGGGCACAACACATATTTTAAGCCAAGAGTAAACATTATCTTGTGCTACATCAACATCCCTGAATTCCATTTCCCTTAACAATTGAACAGTGATCACAGGGTCTCATGATTTAATACACGTCAACTTTATAACTGTTACAGTAAGCAAGGAGTACAATGATGTCTAAACCCCACAATGCGACTGACCTATCTAGCATAATGTACCACCAACATGTTCAGTAAATATATTGAGTCAAAACTGCTGCCTTTTCTATATCTCTAATGTTTATAGTGCAGAGGAAGCTCATTGAGCATACCTTGAAGTTGCACTCCCAGGTGACAAGAGCTTACCTGTCACCTAAACTAACACTCTTCCCTGTTGCGTTTTAAGGGAGATTCATTATTCTACAATGGCATATGTCTAAACATGGTATTAATTTTCTTAACTTTCATAAATAGTGAATGTGGATGCAAGCATTTCCACACTCATGATACTTCAATATTAGCTCCAAGCTATCAAATTCTAACTTTTAATCCTGGCTATATATAATTGAAATTCCTTAAAGAAGTATTTGAGTATATTTGTAAGTGGAGATAATAAAAGCAAGTTTCATGTAACTTAAAAACTTTAGGCCTCTAAATCACACCTGTTCATCCTACTGTTCAAACTTATTCCTAGGATAATTGATTGAGAAAGACAAGTTGACTACTGCTTATTTTATTCTCTTTAAAAAATACAATCTACCAAGCCAGCCTGATATAGCTACGTCCTGAGCTGCTCTGACAGTACCTGACTAATACAGAAGGAGAGGCTCACAGCCAACCATTGAACTGAGTACAGGTTCCCCAATGAAGGAGTTAGAGAAAGGACCAAAGGAGCTGAAGGGTTTGCAGCCCCTTAGGATGAACAACAATATGAACTAACTTTTACCCTCAGAGCTCCCAGGGACCAAACCACCAACCAAAGAGTACACGTGTTGGTACTGATTGTTTTGCCAGCATGTGTATAGTAGAGGATTGCAAAGTCGAGCATCAATGGGAAGAGAGGCCCTTGGCCCTGCGAAGGTTCTGTGCCCCAGTGTAGGGGAATGCCAGGGCCAATAAGTGGGAGAGGGTAGGGTGGCTAGCAGGGGGAGGCAACAGGGGTTTGTTCTTGTTGTTTTTTGTTTTTTGTTTTTGGTTTTGGTTTTGGTTTTTGGTCTTTTTT
>NW_022196899.1:40295215-40311682 GCF_008632895.1 Mastomys coucha | reverse complement strand
TGGGAAAGGAGAAATCATATGACATGTAAATAAAGAAAATATCTAAGAAAAAAAAGAAAAAAATACAATTCACAAACCACAAGAAACTCAAGAATAAGGAAGACCAAAGTGTGGATACTTCATTCCTTCTTAAAAGGGGGAAGAAAATACCCATAGAAGGAGTTATAGAGACTAACTATGGAGCAGAGACTGAAGAAAAGACAATCCAGAGACTGCTCCACCTGGGAATCCTTCCCATATTCAGTCATCAAATTCAGAAACTATTGTGGATGCCAGTAAGTGCTGGTTGATAGGAGCCTGATGTAGCTCTCTCCTGAGAGGCTCTGCCAGTGCCCTACTAATACAAAAGTAGAGGCTCACAGCCATCCATTGGACTAAGCACAGAATCCCCAGTGAAGGAGCTAAAGAAAGGACCCAAAGAGGTGAAGGGTTTGCAGCCCCTTAGGATGAACAACAATATGAACTGACTAGTACCCTCAGAGCTCCCAGGGACTAAACCACCAATAAAAGAGTGGCACATGCCCCTAAGAAGAAAAGGAAATTTTCTGAGGAGCCTGAGGCTGCTGCTAGCTGCACAAAGAGCAGCACAAAAAAGAAGAAAAATTCCCAGAAAGAGCAGGATGATTAATGCGGACCTGCTTAGTGGGAGGGAGGGGCTTACCTTGCAGTGGTGGCAGCTCCTGCCCATAATAAACCCCAATAAAAACACAAAACCAGAAAAAAAAAAGAGTGGCACATGGTGGGACTAATGGCTCCAGCAGCATATGTAGCAGAGGATAGCCAAGTTGATCATGAATGGGAGGAGAGGCCCTTGGCTCTGTGAAGGTTCTATGCCCCCCCAGTGTAGGAAAATGCCAGAGCCAGTAAGCAGGAGAGGGTGAAGTAGTGAGTAGGGAGAGGAGGTGGGAACAGGGGTTTGTTTTTGTTTTATTTTATTTTATTTTATTTTATTTTCCTTTTTCAGAGGGGAAATTGGGAAAGGAGTATGACATGTAAATAAAGAAAATATCTAATAAAAAATAATAACTTTCTCTGAAGAAGACTGAGGGTTCATAACATTTAACTCAATACGTGGGATCTGGTGTAAGAAAGATACAAAGTTTCTATGAACCATAGCTGGGACAGAGGGCTGAATGCAAGGCAGCTTTCTGGGAAGTGTTGCAGAAACTATGGTAAAAGAGTTCACTTGAAAGCAAGGACATGAAATTGATGCCCTGGTATGGCCACATGGTCTGTGGGAAAGGCAAGTGCCCAGGAGGGATAGTCTTAGCTCTTTTCCACATGACACAAGACCAGAAGACATGACCTCAGGTGTTTTCCCTCCTGGTGCTTGTATTCACTTTAGCAAACTGTAATTGTCCTCTCCTGTTTTGATTACTTTATATTAATAAAAATGGGAAGTGCTTTGTTTGTGCTGCGACTCTTAAGCTCAAAAGTTCAATTCTTTGGTACCTCACTCAGATCTTTATATTATACCCTTAGATCTGCAAGACTGAGGTTTGCTGTCCATAATGCTGGAAGGTGTCAATATTTTATTTGTTCCAAAATAAAGCCTAATCTTAACTAATATCTAATAATTTAGAGGTATACTTAAGATTTTTAGATTTTCTTGAAATCTTCAATATTCTTGGCAACTGACTGGACCTGAGTTAATTCTTGCTTAGTCTAGGAAAAAGATCATCGCTAGAGTTCCTTCCCAAACCTCACCTATAGCAGTGAACACATTCCTGCAGCGGCCTCTGTCTATGGGAATTTGGAATACCAGTCACATGGACCAATCCTGTTGAATTAGGTTTTCCTGTTTTCCAAATGGAATGATGTTTCAATTCCTCTTTATATGTTTAAGGCCTACAAGTTGATTTGTTGTTGTTTCTTGGCTCTTTTCTTCTGCTTTTGTCATTGTTTTTTGTTTGTTTGTTTTCTTGCTTTTTTGCATGCAATTGTATGTACTACTTTTCTGCTCTTTTTGAAGCATGTATATAAATCAAGAAATTTATTTTACTTAATATTTACTGAGAATGCAAGCAGTTATGGAAGTGACTCTGTGCCTTTTTCTCTCCTTTCACAGATGTGATATTAGTAATTCAACTTAATGATATCAAATATATTTATACAGATAATTTTTTAGCTTCCAACAATGATCAGATTACTTTAAAATCTGTATGAATGACTTTCATAACATTTTTTATTGATTGTTTTCTAATTCTTAGTACACTTTAAAATGTTAACAGAAGTAGTGTGAAAGGATGTCTTATAAAGACTTAGAGCATTGCCCTTCTGGTCTACCAGGCTTCTTTGTTCTCATTATTGCTAAATCAAGCTGTCTTGTCAGGAGAATTTTAATGAGATGCTAATGGAGCCATTGTTCTTTCCTTCTAAACCTGTCTCACATTAATATGCAAATATATTGAAGCTAATGAAAGAAAATTACTACAAAAATTCAGCTAACTTCATAAAAGATAATCATTTTGTGATTTTTTTAAATTAGTAAGTACATGTAGATATGTTGGATTTAAAGAATGCAAATTTCATTGGAATAATGAAATTATACCTGAGATAGGACTTTCCGATATTCAGTAAAATGTGTTGGATTTTTTTTTTAAATCTAAAATTCTCTAAAAATGTTGAAAAGTAGTGAACTTACAATTTTTAACTTACCTATTTACCATTATAGAAAATAAATCCAATTCACAATTCTATTAATATCAAGTATTTTCAAATTCAAGAAATTATAAAATTTAGTCAATGATATAGTCATAATATTTGAGGTTTATTGTGTATGCATGTGTATGTGTATACATTTATATTGGTTTATAAAGGTACTTTATATCTTTACAGAACATTAATTTGGTGACTTTCTATTCTTGGATATCTCTAAAGTTAAACATTACAAAGATACAATTACCAAAATTATCTAAGATGCCAAAGACTTCAAGGATAGAGAGGCGTGGCTGAAAGGGTATAAAGAGAAGCCTGGTCTTGGTGTAAGAGTTGGGTCTTTATTCTGTACCTGTAGGGTATTTTCTCCCATAAGTCTCCCAGGACTCTAGGGTGAGATGCAGAGAGTGCTGAGAGTTGTGACATGCATGTCAAATAAACATGTTCATAAACAGAAGGATGCTAGACTAAAAACCAATAAGATATCCCTTTCCCTTCAAGTTAGTCTGTCAGAATTCTCTGTAATTTGTCTTTAGTTCTCGTATATAAAACCTTTTAACTGACATAGAATTCTGCTGTGGCATATCTACCATCACCTTAAGTCACTGTTATTTACATAGTCCCCTTTATGCATTTTGTATGAGGAAATTGTGCTTGCAATCTTTAATTATATCTATGGTAATTTGATAATAAAATATTAATAATTCAAAATGTAGATGGATGGGAATATAAGTTATTAGGAGGAAAGATAATTAAAATACAGTAAAATTAGAGCTAAATAAAGCCCTAGTCATAATGTGAAACTGCAAAGTAAGAATAAATGTTACTGAATTTTATTGGAAGTTCTTGCCATGTTATCTATATTATTTTTATTAACAAGCCAAGTAATCAAAAAAAACATTTCCTAGGACTGTAATATGAATTTTAATGATTAATAAAAATAGCTAATTGAAGTGTGTTGGTTACCTTCTATAGTACAAATTAGTTCAAAGCTTTACAATGTCTTGCTTTAAATGGAGCCCTAGGCTTGGTATGATGTCATTGTAGTTATGTGCACTTGCTGATTTGTTATTGTTGTTGCTTTGTTTTGTTATTTCAGAGAATACAGGTTTGTTTCATAACACCCAGAAGTTACCTAGTTTCAAGAATCCATTTACCTCTTCTGGTCTCTAATCATACTCAACATTCTAGGTCATCAGGTCACATAAAGAAAAAAGAAATAGTCTCTCTCTGTCTCTCTCTCTCTCTCTCTCTCTCTGTCTCTCTCTCTTAGTGCGTGTGTGTGTGTGTGTGTGTGTGTGTGTGTGTTTTATTGGGTTTTAATCTAAGAACCTTGCACATGCTAATCCAATGCTCTACTACCAAGCTATCAGCCCAGGTCAACTTATTGTTTCAATTGCATTGTTATGATTTAGAGACTGAAGAAATCCAAACCAAAACAAATACACAAATAAATAAATAAATAAATAAATAAATAAATAAATAAATAAATTTATTTTTAAGGACAATGATGTATATATTCACATTTGCTTAAATAAATATTAAGTGTAGGGATTATAGGGTGCTGCAAATGATAATGTGGTTCCTGAGAATGTGGCATTAAGGAATAACAAGCACAGTGAAAAGTTTGCTAATTTCTCAACTTACAAATGACTCTTGTTTGTGACATGTGTACATGTGAGTCAGGGCACGAGTACATGTTAACAAATGTTGCTGGCCCTCTTATTTAAAAATCCCATAATAACGAAGACAAAAAAAGTGAAGATTTAATTTTAGGCTTATTTTTTATTGTGAGAACTATAGTTAAGAGGATAACTAAATATATGGTTAGAAAAGTTACTATATGTGTAAAGGCCACCATAAAACATTGATAGGAGACAGACAGTCTTCAGACTAGGATACTCTGTGTATGACTGAGAAAATTCTGAAGGCTATGCAGTGTCAGGCATCAAACTGCAAGGAGGCATTCCAGTTCAAATTAAATTAGCTGATAGTGCCCTGAAGTGAAAGTTTGCCAAGATAACTAAAAGGAAAACCAGGAAGTCCCAGGGTTTAAGCCATAAGGTGAACATAATAGAGAAACAAGTCAGACATACAGTAAAGGACCCACAGTGGGAAACGTATGACTATCACATTTTTAAAAAATCTTCTCTCATACAATATATTCTGACAACATCCTCCCTTTTATTCCTTCCATCCTCCAGACCCCATGATCTATTGCTTCTTTGTTTACCTTCACAAAATAGCTGGCCTTCCAGTGATATCAACTGAATACAGCATAACAAAATGAAATAAAACTAGGCACAAACCCTCATATGAGTGTCAGTGAAACAACCCAGGAAGATGAAAGGGATCACAAGAGCAGGGAAAAGAGTCAGAGACCCATCTGCACACCCACTGTTAGGTATCCTACAAAAACACCAAGCTGAAGAATAACAGCGTATATGCAGAGAACCTAGTGCAGACCTATGCATCACTGAATCACCTAAGCAGGGCTTCTGGGGGCTCACAGAGACTGAAGCAGCAATCATAGACTCCCTATTTTTTTAATTAGATGTAAGTTGATTGAGAAAGCTAGAGTGACTATATATATATCCTACTGAATTTAAATAAATCACTCAGGCCACTAGCTTAGATTTACCAAGATATCTCTCTTTCTTTGGAACAACTTTTTCAAATGAAGCTGTTCTCTGAGAAAGAGATACCAGAAGCTTCTGTGAGAAGTGGCAGTAATCTGCATTCAGATGAAGAATCCAAAGGTAAAGATTTATTGACAAGTTGAGTAAATGAATTGTGAACTCAGATACACATATTTTTAAATTATTGGCGAAAATGTGCCCTGCCAAACATTAACCTCCTGGGATCTCGGACTACACCATTGATTATCTCTGCCAGTTAATTTTGTCCTTTAGCACACCTGGTAAATAATTACCTGACATTTAATATGTGTCAGGTGTTTTGTAGGCATTGAGGGCATAGCTTAACTTAAATAGATTTTTAAACCACCTGCTCAAGTGTTTTCATTTCAGTAGAAAGAATAAAATAAAATGGATTATAGCAATATTTGGACATGGGTAATTATAGCCTGAAATTTAGTCCTGTCCTATGCTGATGAAGAATGAACTTTAAAAATATAGAAAACATATGATCGGTTTACAAGTATAAAGCATTCTGAGACTAGTTCCTTCCCATTTAGAATAGACTGCACCAAGAAAGAAAGCAATAGACTAACTCAAAGACATCCTATATTTGACTTACAGGAAGGCCACAGAACTTTAAAGTAAAGCAATGAAAATGTTATGTAAACCATCTGAAAAAAAAAAAAAAGAAAACACTCTTTCCAGTCAAAACTTCACAGTACTAAAAATGTTGTGATTTTGTCTGAAGGTCCTTCATCAATGGGGAAATGTTTCATCCCACAAGTTAGGAGTGAATCTAAACTTCCCACTCCTTCAAACATCAAATTCACCTTTCATCCCCTTTCTGGTATCTCAAGTTCAGAATGTTTTGGTTTTTTTCTTTGGGGTTTATTGTCTGTGAGTTATGAGTTCTTTAGAACTTCTCAATGTTTTGAATAAGTACAGAAAAACCATATTAGTTACCTTGTGGCTGCAATTAAATCTTTGACAGGGAAGAGATTCGGTGGAACTTAAATTTGGAGAAGGTGTGATCAGTTCTTGCCTAGAGGGTAGCAGGGATGCAGAAGTGTATTGTAGATGAATACTCACTTCTCAGCTGACAGAAAGCAGGAAGGGGAACTGTCTGAATCCTTCTCTGTTGTCTCCGTCACTTTCCTTTCCTTCTTCAGTCTAGACTCCTCACACAGTAGACAATGCCCCACGTACTCAGATTAGATATTTCCTTCTCTCTTAGTTAATACCCTGTGGTGGAAGCCCTCACAGGTGCACCCAGAAGTGTGAGTTACTAAGTACCTATGTATTTTTTAATTCCATGAAGTTAGTTTTATACACCCAATCATTGAACTCAAACAAGTCACATGTCCAGCAGTTCTGAATTTACTTTCCCCTGGTCATTGCTTCAATATAAATAGCAGCAAGACTGCTGCTCACTCTATTGTGTAATCACGTCATTACATCACATTACGTCATCCAAGTCACACTCTGTCATTATCCACCTTATTGTTTTGAGAAAGATTATCTCATTAATTCCAGAGCTAGGCTGGCAACTAGTAAACCCCTGGATCTTCCTATCCCTGTTTTGAATAGTGCTTTTGTTACAGTTCTGTACAGCCATGCCAGACTTTTTACATGGATGTTGTATGAACTAAGAACACACATTCTTATGCCCCATTCCTTTGACAGAATCTTAGTTGACTTAGTCAGTGGAAGTTATAATAGTTTGGCAAATCCAACAGTTATTCATATTAAAGCTTTTCATTAAAACCTTTGTCTCTAAATACTTATAAACTGAGATCTAGGAAACATAATTTTTTAATCTGCTTTACAACTTAGAATAGTGACCAAGAAATGATAACTCTGATACTCCAAATTTAGACAGTTTGGAAAGAGCAAGTACCCATGCATATAACCTAAATTGACTTCACAGGTTGTATTTTATATACATATTCATGTACATACATATATAATAATAATAATTTAGAAGAAATTTCATAAAATTTAGAGGGAGTAGGAGGAAATGTGAACATGTAGGGGGACACTAAAATGGAAATTATATAAAATTAATACTCATATATGAACTTTTAGATTAATAAATAAACAAATAAGTAAAAGAATATTAGGATTTTATACTATTAGTATTATATGTTATCTGAAGTTTATATTTAATTATTTGTCAGCATATATATCTTAGCTAACATTAAATGTATGATGTTCCTATAAGTAAATAACATGATCACTTAAACTATGTTACAATAACAAAAAATATTCACATATTTAAGAGTCTGTGATTTTATGTCATATATTTTCCCATATATTTACTGTGATATCATAACTTAAGAAATTAATGAATGGAAAAAATATTAATTCTGTGAATGAAATAATGTCTTAAGAAATTACTGTCAATCATATAATTATTTTACAAACCATGCGAACACTGATCTCCATCAGACACAGATAGCATTGAGCTATTACTGAGCATTTACTCCAAGACTGATTGATCTTTGATCTAGGACTGATTGATCAGGACCACAGACAAGACTAGAGAGCTGACTGTTACATTGAGTCAAGATCCTATAGAGCATTTAAGCCTGAAATCCCCAACATTTTTGCCAAGTTATTCCACCAATTAGGATTTAGGTACACAGGACTTTCTTAGAACATATTTTTGTTATACATTTGTTCTGTCCCCATTTGTTGCAGTATTCAACTGTGGTGGTGGACTTGCCTGGACTAACATTAATGTCATGTCTTGTCAACTAGGATGTCACTTACCAATGTATGTGATTATTTCTGGCAAGTAGATGTCAATTCCCAGGGAGGTATAAGAAATTAAAACTTTACTTGACCCCTAGTAAAAATGGAAATATTATTCCAAATAGCTTTTTATATTGGTGCATGTGTCTTGCTTATGCTGGAATCCATACCAGGGTCAGCTTACCACATACAGGTTCAGGAAGTACTGCCAGGAGGTAGTCCTAACTCACCTCTAAAGTGATTGGTTTCCAAGAAAGTGAAAACAGAATATAACAGATTATGCAATCATCTCCAGCATGAGAAAGTTTCCTAGTAACAGCACATGAGAAAGTTTACTCTGATCATTCATAATAGCAGAAAATAGCAGGCTAGACATGTAGCAGTTACCCAGGCCTTAAAAATTGTAATCAAAAGGAAACTATGACTGGGCAGTGGTGGTGTACGCCTTTAATACCAGCACTTGGAAGGCAGAGGCAGGCAGATTTCTGAGGTCGAGGTCAGATTGGTCTGCAGAGTGAGTTCCAGGACAGCCAGGGCTACACAGAAACCATTTCTCAAAAAAATATTTGTATGGATCCAGTGATTTTGAATTCTGTAGCAAAGTTAAACATGATAACTGGAAGATTCTAGATTTCTTTCACCAAACACTTGCAGAACTCTCCATTAAAGAAATTTAGTATCACAGTGTCAGTCTTTCTTTGCATCACTTTCTTTTCCTTCCTCATTATTAGTTACAGAGCAAGATTAAAATAAACATGAAAAGGTATAGTGAAATTTTAATCCAGCAATATGGCTTCTCTGGAAAGGGATCATATCCAAAAATTTGATTGGGCCAAATTGAGACATGCCGTGGATTATAATATGATCTGCCTGGAATACAGACATGCTATTAATAGACATGTTTAATCCCTAATAATAAAGGTAAGGTTAGTTTGTAAAAGGAAGGAGCCATGTTTGAAAGTGACTTCTAATTGAGTGGCAGACAAAATGATGAGTCAGAGAAAGATTTGACAGAATGAATCAGAATTAGGATTCACTCAACACAGAACAGTAACACAGGAAAGAGAGGCTGCTTAAGAGCAGTGTGAGAGAGGTGGCGTGTGGTGTATGTGTATAACAGTTTTACCAGGACAGTTTTAAAGAGACAGTTTGCATGGAGAATAAGCTAGACACAGGTAAAAGCAGAAGGAACCAGAGATTGAGAAGAAGACAGAAGATTAGAACATATTGCCAAAGTTAGGATAGGCCAAATAGGGAAATTGGTTCAGAAGCAGAGAGAAGCCTAATTGATTCAGTCAGCTTGGATGATTAGATTGCACAGAGACTAGAAACTTCCAGACATAGGTCTAAAAATATTTAACACAAAGAAAGAAATTCTCTGTATTCAGCCCATGCTGAGTATTCCCACAGCTTAGGTACAGATCTCATTTCATCTGAGGAAATAAAAGTGACATTTATGTTTACAAAGTATTGATATATATTTTATTTATTCTTGATATATATTTTATTTATTCTTTATATATATATATTATAAAAATATTTCTAAATATACATAATTGATTTTTAGGTGCAGAAATACAAAAAATTTTCTCAACCTTTCTTGGGTGTTTTTGTTCCATTTATGTTGATAAACTTATATGCAATAATTCACAAAATAACTAATATTAGCCAAATTTCATAGAGTTTTTATATTTTAAATATTTTATTAAACTTACTGTAAATAGCATTAGGGTAAATATTAACTGTGAATATATTTTCAAGACAATACATTTGTAAGAATTGTTATATACCATAATTTCCACAGATATAATTATAGGAAATTTCTGGAAAACATACAGGACAACTTTTCAGTACTTGATTCTTTAGTATGTTGCAGATATTTAATATGTTGGCACTGCTGTACATGCATATTGAAAAGTGTATTTGATGAATATAATCTAAAATGCTGTTCAGTTTTCTTCTGAATATTTTCTCAAATATTTCCTTAATATTTTTCTTTTAAACTATCTTAAATAACTGAGTTACATAAATTTGTATGTAGAATAGATTTCAAGACTCCATAGATACAATTATTTAAAGTTCATTTTAGTAATATGAGGTTTCAAAAATTATACATGGCTTAACACGAAAGTATGACATGGAGGATTTCCCAAACACAATTCCAGGGTATTATTTGAAAATATGTTTGTTTTTGTAAATTGAAACTGGTTTATCATTGTGTACTTAAAGCATTTATTTCATTATTTTAACATACATATTACTCATCAAACTGTCATATAATATACATAAATAAAATGATAAAGACAATGTTTTGTTTCTCTTTGGATATTTGAGCTTTTTAATGCTTACCCATACATCAAATTACAGAGAGTTATTTTGGTTAAGTATTTATTTTGATTTATGAAAAAAATCCAACTAATGTAATTACCTATTTCCATTCTTCTGTATATTAAAATAATTTAATTATATGGCTCATGTGTACATGTATATGGGTATGTGCATATTCGTGTAGATGTCCTCAAAGTCTAGAAGAAGATGTCATACTTCTAGGAACTAGAAGTATGAGAAACTATGAGTAGCTCTACCTGGGTCCTGGTAACCTAACTCAGGTTCTCTGTAAGGAAAGTAAATATCCTGAGTTGAAGAACCATTAGTCTACTTTGTCCCCATTTTTGAGTCCTCCACATTTAGACATGCTAATGTTGGTTAATTTTGTCATTTGAATACCCATATTAAAAAGGATATAATTGTTTCTAACCACTAAGTATATATGTGTCATTTTGATGTTATGTTGACATATTTAAAAATATACAGTTATATTTTGTAAATAATTACTTTGTGATAGAATTAAAGCCAAGTATTTATTTTTAGGAATATAATGTAAGTTGTCTGTACTGGCTGGTTTTGTGTGTAAACTTGACACAGTCTGTAGTTATCGCAGAGAAGGGAGTTTCAGTTGGAGAAGTGCCTCCATGAGGAGGTGTGGGCATTTTCTCAATTGCCCCTTATGGGTGGTGCCATTCCTGAGCTGGAAGTCTTGGGTTCTATAAGAGAGCAGGCTGAGCAAGCCAGGAGAAGCAAGCCAGTAAGAAAAATCCCTCCATGGGCTCTGCATCAGCTCCTGCTTCCTGACCTGCTTGAGTTCCAGTCCTGACTTCCTCTGGTGATCAACAGCAATGTGGAAGTAAGCTAAATAAACCCTTTCCTCCCCAACTTGCTTCTTGGTCATGATGTTTGTGCAGGAATAGAAACCCTGACTAAGACATTGTCCAATTCAATGGCAAGCTAACAATTGAAATGCAAACCATCTTGTAAACAATGATTTTATACTTTGTGCAAGTATTTCTTTCTATATATATTAAACATATGGTAGCTAATTAATATCAGAAAACTTTTTATATATTAGAACAATGTTTTCATATTTAGTGCATATTTTCACATTCATTAACCATCCTCTTTCTGTAATTTTGGCAAATATACTTTATATTCATCTCTAATTCATTGCACCAAATTAAAAAATGGGGGTGGGGGGGAAGTCTCCTGATTTAATCAAGAATTAATCTCATCACAGATGTAGATATACATTTTGTATAATTTGATCTTGATTTGCTTTCCAGAAACCTGACCATCAAACCCAGCTGAGAATTGACAAGGAGATGAGGTGATCCATATCAAAGTTGTTTCTGAGCAGTTATACTAGAGGAGGTTTTCAAGGCAGCCACTGGATCAAAGCACTTATTCTTTCCTGGATTGTAACACAAAGCAACATCAAATAACTTAGCTGTGTTGGTTTGGCTCCCTTGCATGCTTTGAACTAGGGAGATAATAGTCTTACTAAGGCTTTGTGTCCTGGAGTAAAATTATGAGTGGTTCTCCTGGATTGTGTTGAAAAGACTCATGAATAGTTGAAGAAACACAGATGAAAGTCCTTTTCTTTTATTACTAGTGAACTTTTGGTAATCTTGAGGCTTTTGCAGTTGGAAACACATTGGAAATATTTCTGGTTACCAGTTGCAGTTAGGAAATATATTTTAAACTTATTAAAACAATGACAATTTTATGTAAAATATATTTACATGTAGTTTAGTTGTGCTCTACATTGAAATAAATGAGCTATACTAGTCAGCACATTGACTGATAGAATATGTAAAACATTCCTATGTGATAGGGAATTTTCCTTTAACTTTGTATATAAGAATATATATCTTAATATTTCATTTTTCTTCACACCAAGTATTAGAGTAACTAGTTTTCTGATTTCATGTTATATTGTAAATGCTACTACTGATGAATTTAATTTCTGAATGAATGAATTGTATATATGTCTATTAAGATGCTTGCATTACTGTTTCAACTATCAGCCTGTGTTACAGAAAATCCTGGTTCAACAAAGAAACATATTTAGTTCTCCAACAGAAGTGGATATCCTGATCATAAATGCAATGATAATGACAGTGTAAATACAGCAAAACAAAACAAACAAACAACAATGAAATATTGTGGGCAATATTCTTGGCGAACCATTGATGTAAAATTTTTAAAAACTTGCCAACTGAATTGTATATATACACAAACTATTAGCCCTGGTTGAACAGAATTAATTTAAAGATACAAGGACAAGCACTATTTATAAGCAAGAATAATCTCTCACATTAAAACGATGATTTTCAAGATCAATCTAAAAATCAACTCCTGTAAAAAAATTCAAGAAGATGTTGCTTCTTTAATGATAATAATCAGTGAACAAATTAAAATAGACTGATGGATCACATGAATTCAGAATCAATGTTCTCCATATTAAAATTTATATAAGTAGATGATTATAATTAATTTTTTTCTGCTTACCTCATTTTTAAGTAGACTTAATGCTTAATATTTATTGCCAATATGATATGTACTAATAAGAATCTAGTTAGATTATAAGCAACTGTTTATAAGTGGATGATAAAAATAAACTATAGACATTTCTGTGTCAGTTCTTACTACACTTACTAAAGGATGTTATTATGGTGATAAATTTATGTTTAAGAAGAGATTGATATTTGAGCATAAAACTCTTGCTATGATTGTAGAGAATTATAATAGAATGTGACTTACTCTTTATTTTACTTTATATGCTTATCTATTATCCATTACCATTAGCATACCAAAGTATTTATAATCCTCTTGAAGGAATACATATATATATATGTATATATGTACATATATATGGCATATGTGTATATTATTATCTACAAAATACTTTGGATAGAAATTACTTACCATAATTCACAGTGAACCTGATTGATAAATAGTCACATTAGGTATAGCATCTCACACGAAATCAATATTTCAATATTCAGATAAGGTTTTGAGTTAATTTCATTATAAATAGTCATATCATTAAACAATCAAGTTCCAATAACTTAGGTGAAAATTCCAAATCTCTGTAAACTTTGTTACGTGATTGTGTTGAATTTCTATAAGTGCATTTAACATTTAGAGCAAAAGTATCTTTGTCCCTTATTATTTTATGGGAAATTAAAAAAAATACTTTAACTTATTTGGCAAATAAAATGTTATTAAATTATTCATGACTTAATTTTTTAAAATTTCTTAGAAAATTTTATTATTAAG
This sequence comes from Mastomys coucha, assembly GCF_008632895.1. Lineage (NCBI taxonomy): Eukaryota > Metazoa > Chordata > Mammalia > Rodentia > Muridae > Mastomys > Mastomys coucha. Next base: position 40,298,015 of record NW_022196899.1, on the reverse strand, counting down.
ATTCATTTTACTATGTGTGTGTTTGCCTGTGGAGGCTAGAAGATGGTGTTGAATGACCTAGACTAGTTGCAGGTCCAGGTGTTGTAAGATTCATGAAAAGGTGCTGGGAATTGAGTGCTAGCCTTTTTGAAGATTAATGCATGCTTATGAACATTGAGCCATCTATCTCTTAAACCTTAGAGACTCTATTTCTGCTTTTTAAAATTGAAGAATTTTAATTTACTTTTATTCTCATTTACTCTTAATATTTAAAGACATTGAAAACATTGACAATAAAAATTTGATTTATTGGTTCAGCAAACTTCATATCTTATGTCTTTCATTCAGAAAAGAGTCTGTAGGTGGTTTGGGGTAGAGAAATAAACAGAACAAAGAGGTTTCATACTTATATAAACTTTATATTCCAATACAAGGAAAGGGCAAGAAGATGTAAGCATGTGACCATAATCAACACCAAGAATAACTAGAACTTTAGAGGAGAGTTGGGTGGAAATGATACCTGGTTCTTTTCTCTATTATTGTACAAAAAATATTTTAGTGGAGAACTAAAATAAATGAAAGAGTTTTTCATAAATTAGGCAGAGAGAATATTCAAGAAGAGTTAAAAAATCAAAAGATAAGGATACTGGAAGTAGGAAAATTGATCTTTCTTTGCCTGCTTGCACTTACTTGCCAGGACATCTGTTGGAACCTACTTCTTCAGGATTCCAGCTTACATAGAAGAGCAGGTGAAACAACTATTCTCGTGGACTGAGCAACTACTAGACTTGTTCTTCCCATTCACGGTTGCCCATTGCTGGGTTAGTTGGAATACAGACTGTAGGTCATTATAATAAATTCCCTTAGTATATAGAGACATTGCGTAAGTTCTGTGTCTCTACAGAACCTTAATTAATACACTGGACAAATGAAATATAGAGTCAGATAGAGCCCAAAATCTATAGATTCTGAGGATATAATTTAAGATTTTTGACAATGTACAGCTACAATGGAAATAGGACTAAATGTGTTCGTGTAGGAAATTAGTGCTATGAGAAGGATATCTAAAGACTTACTGAATCATACTGGTGTATCAAAAGTAAGAGACTGGGAATATGAAAACAGTAAGGTTGAGAATAATTAGTGTAAATGTCAGTAGGAGGAACAAAATTATCAGACCCTAGAGGCACCATTTATATTAATGAAAAGATTATTACCATTTTTTGTTTCTCTTTTCACATGTGAAAAGAATTATTTCTGTCAATCTGAGAGAGTACAGAGAATTATAGTACTGATATCAGCATCATGTCTGTGGATGTTACTTGGAACATATTTTTTTTTAAAATTACTCTTTCAGAAATTCAGCCAAAAACGTTAATAAATACTGGACTATCTGAATTAATGTACAAAGGAAAGAGAAATTAAGCATGGAAAAAATCAAATAAAAGGAAAACTTGGAAGCTTGAAAATAGAAAGAATATTTCATTAGTTTGTGTTAGTCACCTCTGTAGCCTCAGGGTAAATGGCATCTTCTAGTGATTACTGGTAGACCGGGAAATGTCACTTTTAGAAATAGACATGCAGCTGTCTTTGCTGCTGCTTACAATCATTGTGTATTAGGATTTTTCACATCTCTGCATTTCTAAAAATATCAAACAAAAACTTATCCCACGGATGATCAATTTAAGATACAAACTATGAATCATGATACATTTGGAGATAGCATCGTGAGTAAAAGAAATGTTGACCAATGTGTGTTTCTATACATATTTCAGAGATTAACTTTTTATGGGTCAATAATATATAAGCAGAAACAATGGAAAATATGTTATATTAAGAAAGTTTATGGAGATTTCTGTAAACTCTTAATGAACTTTTAAAATACCTTCAGAACTAATATATGTTAAAATTTTATATTTTAATAAATATTTAGTTGATGATTTTGTTGTTTTGTTGTTTTTTACAGATAAAAATAAATAAGGAAGTATTTGAGAAAAACCAAAGTAAAACTTGGACATTCTTGTGAGAACTGTGCTCCAGTGAGGAAAAGGAGAGCATATGGAAGGAAAGGAAGGAAAATACACTCCAATTTCACCACAGTATCTCTATTCACCTAACTTAAATCTGATTTTCCTTCTCACCTATTTATGTGACTGCTAATTATTGCTCACTTCATACATATTTTTATTCTCTCATCATTTTCAATTTTTCTCCATCAAGTACATTATTGTGAAGTTAATACTTACATTTGTATATCTGGGTCACAGGCCACAAAAATCATATCCAATCACTAAATCTGACCTGCAACTGTTTTTCACATATAATATGATGTGCATATATACTTTTATACTTTATTTTAAAAGGAAAGGTATGTGTGGAATTAAACATGTGAGATTCTTGAAGATAGTATGTTATTGATAGTTTCTGAATCAAGCTCTGTTCATTCCCACTGATGGGTAATTGTGGACTCCCTCCCCATTAGCCCAGAAAATTTATGTAACACATTAGCAAGAAAAGAAATTCCATTTTTATCAAAAATAGAGCATGAAACATTTGTGGAATGTACTTTTCCCCTGCATTTCTGTTTGATTGAACAAATTATATGTGTTGCTCGGTTCTTAATAATCTGTCAACACTGGACAATGTTTGCTTTAAATGCACACCTCATGTTGCTACATTTGCACCCATGAGAATATGAATACTGTGTGTTTTCCTGTCTCCATTACCCTAGTACTATCTCACAATTACAAAACGTGAACTCATTTTTATTATATGTGAATTTATTGTTTTCATTTTGTTTATTGATTTGAGTTTTAGAATA
>NW_022196899.1:40288026-40289319 GCF_008632895.1 Mastomys coucha | reverse complement strand
ACACATACATCTGCACTGTTAGAGAGGCACATCAGCTTCTGACCACACAACTCTGGTTGCCTGCCAGGCGGCAAGCTTTAACACAGGACACACAACCACTGGGAGGCTCCAACACAGGACATCCAAGACAGCAAACACCAGTGACAAACAGTGAAAGGCAAATATAAGAACATAATCAACAGTAGCCAATGCAATCACCAGAGCCCAGGTCTCCTACTACAGCAGGCCCTGGATATCCTAACATACATGAAGATTGTGACATTAAAGATGACAGAGGCTGCCTGGCAGTGGTGGCACTCACCTTTAATCCCAGCACTTGGGAGGCAGAGGCAGGTGGATTTCTGAGTTTGAGGCCAGCCTGTTCTACAGAGTGAGTTCCAGGACAGCCAAGGCTACACAGAGAAACCCTGTCTTGAAAAACCAACCAAACAAACAAAAAAAGAAATACATGAAAACACAGTCAAAAAGGTATAAACCATTGAAGGGAAAACAAATAAATGCCTTAAAGAAATATAGGAAAATACCATCAAACAGGTTAAATAAATGAACAAAACAATCAAAGACATAAAAATGGAAATGAAAGCAATCAAGCAAACACAAATGGAAGCAACCCGGAGATGGAAAAGCTAGGAAAGTGAACAGGGACTACAACCACAAACACCACCCACAGAATACAAGAGATGAAAGATATAATCATAATCTCAGGTACAGAAGAGATCATGGAAGAGACTGGTAAATGAACATGTCAAATGCAAAAAAAAAAAACTTCCTAATTTAAAACATCAAGGAAATTTGGTGCACAATGAAAAGACCAAACCTAAGAATAATAGGACTAGAGGAAGGTGAATATTTCCAGTTTGAAAAGTCAGAAAACAACTTCAGCAAAACTATAGTAGAAAACCTCCATAATTTAAAGAAAATGATGGCCACAAATGTTCAAGAAGCCTACAGAACAACATATAGATTGAACCAGAAAATAGAAATTTCCCATCACATAACAATCAAAGCACTAAATACACAGAACAAAGAAAATATATTAAAAGCACTAAGAGGAAAAGGCCAAGTAACAGATACAGGCGGCCCTATAAGACTTACACCAGACTTCTCAACAGATGCTAAAAGCCAGAAGATCTTGGACATATGTCATGCACACATTAGGGTCTCTTAGGGGAACAAAATTGCTAGCCTTGGCTGATAAGTCACCACCTTGAGACCCATTCCATGGGCAGGCACCAATTCCTAACACTATTAGTGATGCTATGTTGTACTTCATGGTTGTCCTCTGAGAGGCTC
>NW_022196899.1:40285706-40286759 GCF_008632895.1 Mastomys coucha | reverse complement strand
GTAGGAAGAAACATTGACAGCTCTTTGTGGAGACATTAGCAATTAAAAATGTGTGTTGCAAGAAGTCAATGAGGAATACGTTTTTATCTATACTTAGATAATTAAAGTATGTAATTAGCCATTTAAATATTTTAAAAAGTAAATAGTTTAAAGTACTCAAGGACATGGTAAAATGAAAAACATATATGTATAGAAATAAAATCTGCCTCAACAGAAAGAATAATATAATATAAATGTTTTATATATTTAAATTTATTTATTTGCTTTTTCATATCTTACTGGCATCTTCCCTTCCTTAGATATAGCTGTGGTTTTTTAATGAAAATGGCCCTTATAAGCCCACAGGGAATGGCACTATTAGGAGGTGTGGCTTTATTAGAGAAAATGAGCCATTAGAGTGGGCTTTGAAGTTTCAGAAGCTTAAGCCAAGCCCAGTGTCACTCTTTCTGAATGCTGCCTGATGATGCAGATGTGGAACCAAGCAAATTCCAGGATAGCCTTAATTAGCCAGTGAAGGAACCATAAAAATCTGTGAAAACCTGTGAAAATATGTGTGAAGGAGGTGGCCAAGGTCAAGCCCCAGAAAGCATCAGAACTTAGCAGTTTAAGCCATATGGTTCTAGATCTAAAGTACAGAATACAAAGAAAGGCTTATTGAATCTTCCTATGATGAAGAAAAGTTACTGAGGCCAACTGTATCAAAGAGGTGTTCTTGTATGGAGGCCCAGAGTGGCCATTGGGTACTCAGAGAGTACAAGATTTTGGAGATGCCAGAGATATGAGGAACCTACTGAGGAAAGTGACTAATGGGGAAGACAACCAAACCAAAAGAAACAAGTGTACTGCAGTCAAACTATGGTGAAAGGACTTAGAGATCTGAAGAACGTTTTGATACCAATCATGAAGATGTGGAGTTTAGGGTTTTCCCATTGGTATAGGGTTTTACTTTCCTCCATTTTATCATTATGCTATCATTACTATCTTTTTAAAATGATAATAAGTATCCAGTGTGATTAAATGTTGGAAGTATGAGAATAATGTTTTCATTTTGAT
>NW_022196899.1:40284809-40285624 GCF_008632895.1 Mastomys coucha | reverse complement strand
TCATATGGAAAAACAAAACAAATAAAAGGGTAGCTAAAACAATCATGTACAATAAAAGAACTTGTGGAAGTATCACTATCCCTGATTTCAATTTGTACTACAGAGAAAAAGTAATAAAGACCACATTACATTGATGTAAAAATGGACAGGTTTGATCAATATAATTGAGCTGAAGACTCAGATATAAACCCACACTCCTATGCACACTTGATTTTTGATAATGAAGCTAAAACTATACAATGGAAACAAGAAAACTTCTTCAACAAATGGCACTGCACTAATTGGATGTCTGCATGTAAAATAATACCAACAGATTCATGTGCACTAGCTTGTCTTAATGGATCAAAGACCTCAACATGAAAGCAGATACACTAAATCTGATAGTAGAGAAAGTGGGGAATGCATTATCAAGGAAGAAAACTTTCTGTACAGAACACTAACAACTAAGTCCCAAAGATCAACAACTAATAATTGGGTGCTCATGAAACTGAAAAGCTTCTATAAAACAACAGATACCATCCAAAGGAAAAAATGCTTGCATACAGAATGGGCAAAGGTTCTGATTGTCATCAATCCCACATCAGACATAGGGGCTGATATCCAAAATATATAAAAACTGAAGAAACTAAATCTCCACAAACCAAGTAACCCAATTAAAATAGAGGTACAGATCTAAATACTGAATTCTCAACAGAGGAATATCTAATGGGAGAGAAGCACTTAGAGAAATGTTCTACATCCTTAGTCATCAGGGAAATGCAAAACAAACAACTATGAGGTGCAGGTCAATTTTCTATCAAGTTAATGGGCTTTGT
>NW_022196899.1:40284221-40284425 GCF_008632895.1 Mastomys coucha | reverse complement strand
AAGGAGTGTTCCCCCCTTCATGGTCTGCACATTTCACTACATCTCAAAGCAGCTCCATAGCTTCATATATCTGGAAAGGGTATGGCAATTTGATGAGCAAAGTCATAACATTTAAATTCCACTTTTCTCTATTATCAGGTTTCATTTTACTTTGTAGATTCTGAAATGGATGTTTTGTAAAATATTTCTGTGTTTTTGACTTTC
>NW_022196899.1:40282085-40282563 GCF_008632895.1 Mastomys coucha | reverse complement strand
CTTATAAAAATAGAAAAGAAAAGCAAAAATTATCCAAGAAGATACAACAATACTAACAGAGAACTTGAAGAGATGATTAACATTTTTGAACTTAATTAATTTTCAATTAAAATGGAGAAATAAGACTATATTAAGGGAAGAAATTAATAGACAGGATAAAGGAAAAACCACAGCAATCAAATAAACCAACATCAACAAAATCTTGTGACTAGTAGGTGGTCAGGATTTGAAGGACAATATCTCTTGTTAGTGAGCTGTTGGCAGGTATATTAAATGGTAAAATAGAACTCAGATTCTTACAGATCTATGTATCTATCTGTGTATCTATGTGTGTATGTATGTATGTGTGTGTATGTATGTATGTATGTATGTATGTATCTATCTATCTATCTATCTATCTAGTTTTTATGTAAATGAGTGTGTCCATCTGAGTATGTTCATCAGTTGCATACAGAAATCTATGGAGGCCAGAAGAAGT
>NW_022196899.1:40280520-40282074 GCF_008632895.1 Mastomys coucha | reverse complement strand
AAATGAGTGTGTCCATCTGAGTATGTTCATCAGTTGCATACAGAAATCTATGGAGGCCAGAAGAAGTGTCAGATCCCCTGGAACTGGAATTCAGGAGATTACTAGCTACCATGTCTGTATTGGAATCCAAACCCCATTGTTCTGGACAAACTGTAGGCACACTTCATCCCCAAGACATCTTTGCAGTCTCAAACCTATTGCCTTGAACTCTTATCAGTGAATCTGAATAGGGTACAACAAGATATTGGCAATAGAAAAGGTTTCTCAAAATGTAACAAACACAATTTATATTCACTGTAGTCTCACCATGTCAGAACATGGAATTGAACATAGACTCATGCAATACAATGTCCAAAACAACTAGTAGAAACACTTCAGGTCACATTACAAATTACTGTATTCTATGATTGCATTCTTTTAACCATACATACTAAATTCTCTATTCATAGAGAGTCATAATTGTTCAGTAACATAAAAACATCTGTCAATATGTTTTTACACACCAATCTGTATTGATTTAGTATATCATTTGATTGTATTGTCTTAGCGAGCTTAAGTTAATATATACTTTTATTGTTGCATGTTAAATGTACTTTGAATTGAGATCAGGTAAAAGTTTTTGACAGTATCTGAAGTATCTCTAAACACAGTTTTTTCATTTGTCCTGTGTACATGTAAAGCAGAATTTCAGTATTGATAATTATATAATTAATGCTTATAAGTCTGAGTTCAATCCCTGTGGCCAACATCAGGAAAGGAGAAAATTGACTCCTGTAAGTTATTCTTTGTCCTCAAACATATCCTTTTGCTTTTGCGTGTGTACCCAAATACAAAATGTAAAGAAATAAAAATATTATAAAAATAAAAAGTATAATTTTTAAAAGTATGGACAAGGGTATACTGATGGTTAGGAGTGCTTATTGCTCTTTCAGGAGATCAGAGTTTGTTTCCTAGCATCCCAATCAGGAGGAACAAAATTGCATCTAACATACAAAACCAGTTTGAAGGTATCTGATACTCTTTGAGTACCCAACAAATGCAGAACACACACAAACACACACACACAGACACACACATACAACCACAGGCATACACAGATACACATATATAAGAGTTTTAAAAATATGTCATTAACTATGAAAAATCTTTATGATGGTCTATGAAAAGCCTTATCAAATATTTGATTGAAATTTAATATTTTCTGTAAAAGTATACATTTCATCTGTCACACCATTAAATAAATTTGCTTTGATTTTATTCATAAAATTATGTTTATGCATATTCTAATTGTTTTCATTTTACTATCAGTAAATGTTTGATTTTTATAAGTATTTTATATACCTTCATATGAAAATTTACACAAAATTTATCAAATGTAGAGGGATCTTGCTGATATGATTTCAGCAGTACTCAGAATATAGTGAGGTAACAATTTACTAATTTAAATAAATATAAGTATTCTATTAGGAAATCATGGTCTTCTTTACTATTATTTATGTACATGATATACAGAGATATCTTTATTATGTCCCTAATAAAAACTTTCTTTGTAAC
>NW_022196899.1:40278874-40280509 GCF_008632895.1 Mastomys coucha | reverse complement strand
TAATAAAGTGTGGTTGAGAAGAATCCTGCTGTTGTCGTTGTCCTTCCTGCTGGCAGGTGGTCGCAACAAGTGGTGCCAAAACACAGGAATCAACATCTATAGCCCCCAGAGAGGACCCCCAAGGAGGAAATCCTTGGGAGGATTCAGAACTCAACACACCGAGTGGTGGTATTGACTGTTGAGAAGAATCCTGTAGTGTTGTGTTATCATTGTTACAGCTTCGTGGATTCATAACTCTTCAGCTGAGGAACGGTGGTACTGGTAAAAAAAAAGTAGCGGCATGCTGACCATTGGAGTGGATCCTTTTATAGAACCTTTTGTAATTGCTGGAATAGTAGCATTGTGGGTGCTGTTTGTCTGTTTTTGTCTATCTGCCATCATTCGGGAAAGGAGTGCACCTGTGGGAAATATCATCACTCTAACCCTTTCTGTTTGAATCCTTTCCTCCAGCCCCTACAAAAATTTCTGAAACAGCAGGACTTGAAGGTCTCAGATAAAACTATTAAAGGGTTTCTTGAGGAAGTAGATAAGATTGCTCCTTGGTTTGAGCCCATAGGGTCTCTAACCTTGAGATGTTGGGGTAAGTTACGTAGGGATATAGACAGGGAAGCTCAGCAGCGAAAGCTTAAGGCAAGAACGAAACCAATATGGCGCCTGGTGAGTTTCTGCCTAGAGGATAAAAGATGTGAAGATATTACAAAAAAAGGTCAGAGTATGCTTGCTGCACACCAGGATAGTATGTCAAAATCTGGGGAGGAAAAAAGGGGGGAACGTGGAGACTGCAAAGGTAGGAAGGAGCCTAGATTGATTGAAGATAGCTCTAGCGGGTCAGAAGAGGAAAGATTAGACTCAGAGAAGGAACAAGATTTAGAAGAGGCAGCAGCTGTATAAGAGTGTGAGCAGTATGGGCCTGATGGGCTGCACTCTAGCGCTTCGCGCCCTCTTTATGCCCCGCTTCACTATAAAGACAAAGGAAATAAATCATTTTATACTGCCCCTAGCGGCACGCCTTATAGGTGCAGCCTGGTCAAACCCAGAACTTGGAGTAAATTGGCAGCTGCTTACCCGGTGTTTGAAGATGCTAATACCCAGAATAGATATCATCAGCCTGTGGATTATAAACAGATAAAAGGTTTAGCAGAAGCAGTCAGAACCTATGGGGTGGCAGCCTCATTTACAATAGCCTTGGTTGAACGACTTGGTCAATCTGTCATGACCCCGGCAGATTGGATGGGCGTAGTCAAGGCCTGTCTTACTATGGGACAATATCTTGTTTGGAAATCCATATACATAGATGCTGCTCAAGTGCAGGCGAGAACTAATTCCGCTAATAATCAGCCGCACTGGAATCTAGATATGTTGTTAGGACAAGGACAATGGGCCAATAATCAAATTGTTTACCCTTTTGAAGTTTATACCCAAATAAACAATATGGCTATTAAGGCCTGAAAGGCTTTGCCAAATAAAGGAGAGGTCTCTGGCAACCCTACAAAAATCATTCAAGGGGCTGCGGAGCCTTTCTCAGACTTTGTAGCAAGTATGATAGAAGCCACAGGCCATGTTTTTGGTGATGTTGATACTGCCATGCCATTGGTTGAGCAGTTTTTTTTGTTGTTGTTTTTTTTTTTTTTTTTA
>NW_022196899.1:40277249-40278618 GCF_008632895.1 Mastomys coucha | reverse complement strand
CTGGGAGCTCTGAGGGTACTAGTTAGCAGTTGGTATATGAACAATGTACTAAAGATTGTAGATGGGCCGTTGAGCTCTGGAAAGGGAAAGGTTTACAAGTATGGATGAAGGTCTGTAGAGAGATTGGAGGACCCCTCTCCAATTCTGGCCTTGCCGCGGCTTTCTTAGCAGCCACCAGAGGGGCAGTGGCCTGTTTTAACTGTGGTAAGACAGGGCATTTTAGAAGACAATGCCCCCAAGGAAGTGATAAAAATCAGGACCAGAAACGTGTCCTGGGGCTATGTCCAAAATGTAAGAAAGGCAAGCATTGGTCCGACGAGTACAGGTCCGTCAAGGATATTAATGGGCGGCCTATTAGTCAACAGTCCTCAGGTTCGCAGTCAAAAAATGGACCCAGGGGCCCTTGACCTCAGGGTCCTTAAAGATATGGGGCAATGCAGACACCATCCCTATGCCATCCCTCTCAGCCCGGAGAGCCACTCCGGGCTCAACATTTCTGTGACACGTGAACAGGCTAGTAAAGGACCTAGATTAAAGTCCATCTCCTTCCTCAACCAGCTTGGTTGCATTTTTCAGCATAATTATTTGTGTATTATGCCTTTAAAGTTTGATTTTGCAGCTTCCTTCAATCACAACCGAAGGCTGTCCTCCTTTCTGTCTGGAAATTGGACCGTGGAAGGCGAAGTTTTGATGCATCAGTTATTGTTCCAGATTGCACAGTTGAATGGGACTCGAGTCAAATCCATCTCTTTGGGGGATTTCACTTCTTGGCTCTCTTCTGCATTTTCCTTCTTCAAAGAATGGGTGGGGGTGGCTTTATTTGGAGAAGTTCTCTTGTGTGGTCTCGTGTTTTGCCTATGGCTCCTTTGTCATCTCAAACGGCAACATTAGAGTAAAAAGGTGATGCTGGTTCAGACGCTTATGGAGCTAGACCAAGGCGTTTCTCTTCAAGTTTGACTGGCAGGCCTATGGTGCTGTTAAACTCAGACCCCCAAGTTTAAGGCCTTTGCACACTAAGTGGCCTTGTTGCCATTGCACCTTGGAAGGCTTAAACTTTTCACCCTGATGGCCTTTGCACCCCACCGGGATTTTGTCCCCTGCACGCGGGAAAGCATTGGGATAGGCTATGGTTCCTACCCTTGATCAGGCATGCTCCCATGAAGGCAGCTCCTTGATCGGGTGTACCAATATGTCTTTATTAAAACTAAAAGGGGGAACTGTTGGGTGCTGTTGGGCACTGGCCAACACCAGCCACGTAAACTCCGTACATCTGCACAACGCCAGCCACATAGGCATGTTTTCTCTGCACACCTGTGTATGCTTGCCTTTCCTGCTGCACCCTCTCCAAATGGGTGACGCAGTGGTCAGC
>NW_022196899.1:40275053-40275847 GCF_008632895.1 Mastomys coucha | reverse complement strand
TCTCTTTGCAGCATCCACACTGAAATCCACTTAAGTATTTGTTGTGATGATTGACAGCTTTATTATATCTTAAGTAGCCATGATTACACTGTGAATCCTCATGTTTAAAAATTTACAAGTATTTTATACTGCTGATAGCCTTCAAATTAGTGAGCACTTACCCCAATAAGCCACGAGAAGAAATTTGTAAGTTTGAAAGACTCTCCAATATCTTTCCAGAATGTATCTAATCACAGTAAATTATTTTCGCTATATTAAACTGCAGTAATTCCTCTGAAAATATTATTTTGTGATGTTTTATTGTACCTTCTAATGGCAAAAGGCATAAATTACTATGTATTCCACCATTTCTGATGTGACTAAGAAATGCATAAATTCCTCAGGGATGACTAAAACACATTTAAAAACCTGAAAACACGCTCATATTTATATCTTACCTGATTATCCCAAGTCAAAATTAGATACATAAAATGAGGAAAGTAAGATTTTAATAAGACTAAGTATCAATAAATTAAATAACCACAGAGATGCTATATTAAAATTATCAGAATTTTTTTCTCTCAGAATGCCTTATTGTACTATGCACAGCCTTGTTCTTATGTGATTTTGTGTGGTGATTCAATACTTACATGATAATAAGAGATAATGTCAATGACCTTGGGATTATGATTGTAGTACCATAGTGCCATGACAACTGCCCCAATACCTGAAATACTTATTAAATGTCTAGGCCATGGGTAGCATATACTATATGGATACATTGGCAAATGGTTTATATTTACAGTAGAACAGAA
>NW_022196899.1:40272630-40275042 GCF_008632895.1 Mastomys coucha | reverse complement strand
TAGGCCATGGGTAGCATATACTATATGGATACATTGGCAAATGGTTTATATTTACAGTAGAACAGAACAATGTAGAGGAACATTTGCTCACACATTGAGAATGGAACACAATTTACAACCTCTGAATTGGTTATTAAAGAAATTTTCATTTTACATTTTCAGTGCATCTTGCACTGATAACAGAGCTCATAAAATTTCATTCACATATTTGTCATTTTTCTGTAGTATTCCACTTAATAGCCTGTTTTTTCTTACTTCAGGCAACTGAACAAAAACAGTATAACCACAATACTATATTTCTTGTAACAGACACTCTTATATTACAATATGTGAGGCCTGTGTCTCTCTGCTACAGATGCCTGAGTCTCTCTTCTGAGGTCTGGGGCTCTCTGCTGCTGATACCTGGGACTGAGCAGCATGTTAAAAGGAGGCAATGCATAATCTTCAGGTATTTTATTATAGGAAAGAGAAAATAGGTGGTTCATGACCATGTGGAAAGAAAGAAAGGAGAAGAAGTAGCAGAGAAGAGAAGGAGAGAGAGAAAGAGGAAAAAAGCAAGGGAGAAAGCAAGAGAGAGGGGAGAGCAAGAAAGAGCAAGAAAGAGGAGGGCAAGAGAGGAAGAAAGGAAGCAAGAGAGAGAGGAGAGGTGAAGATCTCCTTATATTGTGTGAGGTGGGGTTATCTGTCTGTGGGGTGGGACATGACTGGCTGTGGTCAGATGACTGGGGTAGGGTTCAGCTAGAATGCTAGGAGCTTGGAGCATTGTCTACATGACAAAACACACATCTCCTGTGGAGGACTATGAGAGGTGGTGATTGAAACAGGATCCAGGGTCCTAGGAGTTATGGCAGAATACCTTCGGTCCCTTGAAGCATAAATATTGCCAACTGAGTCGCTGGAGTTCCAGAATTATTACGTGACTGGGCCCAGGTTGCCTGAATAGAACACTGCCCTACAACGATATATTGTATTTTTATTATTATCAAAATTGTGATTTAACTTTTAAAAACGTATTTCATGAATATTTTGTAACAATAATCCTCAAAACCAGACTCATATTGTTGTTGCACACTTTTTTGTATTTAAGGTATATTCACACTTGAAAAATTGAGAGGTTTACTTTAATGGAAGAACAATTATTTGTTAGACACATTTATATGTGTTTGTGTGTGTGAATGGTTTGTGTATCTATATTTAGAATTATGTATTTGTAATTATAAGTATTGCTGGTAGACTTTTCCAGAAATATTAATGATAGTTTCAGTTGTATAGGAAACAATCTTGCCTTGTAAACAAAGGATTTCCTGGACTGAAGATAAACGTCAAGTCATCTTGGCACCATTGAAAGCTCAGAAAAGGAGAGCAGTGGTGCCAGGTTCTCTATAAAAATGAATTTTATGTAATTGTTCTTAGATTATGGGGCTAATCTTGTTTTTGTAATTTTTCTTTATTCCTTGAATTTTCACAATTGTGTTTTCCCATTAATCCTATCTGTACTGGCTGGTTTTGTGTCAACTTGACACAAGCTGGAGTTACCACAGAGAAAGGAACTTCAGTTGAGAAAATGCATCCATGAGATCCAGGTGTAAGGTAATTTCTCAATAATAATAAGGGGGTGGTGCCGTCCCTGTGCTGCTAGTCTTGGGTTTTATAAGAGAGCAGGCTGAGCCAGCCTGTAAGGAACATCCCTCCATGGCCTCTGTATCAGCTCCTGTTTCCTGACCTGCTTGAGTTCCAGTCCTGACTTCCTTTGGTGATGAAAAGCAGTATGGGAAGTGTAAGCTGAATAAACCCTTTCCTAACCATCCTGTTTCTTGGTTATGATGTTTATGCAGGAATAGAAACCCTAAGACACTATCACTGCTTCTTCAGCATTATAATTTTCCTGTTCTGCTATAATTGTTAGGTAGACCTCCTTTTACTTTTTTTTAGTAAGGATAATTTAGAATGCAGCAAACTATAACTGCGTACAATAGTTTCATCTAATATTACAAAATATTTTTTCATTAAGTAACAGTTTAATAATTCTTTGGTTATTTTAAAAGAAATACAATCCATGTCTAAGTTCATTTTTGTGTCATAGATTATACTGGTTCTGTAGGCATTCCTATAGATTCCCAAACATCCATCAACAGATTGGGAAAAGATCTTTACCAATCCTATATCTGATAGAGGGCTAATATCCAATATATACGAAGAACTCAGGAAGTTAGACTCCAGAGAACCAAATAACCCTATTAAAAATGGGGTAAAGAATCCTCAACTGAGTAATACTGAATAGATGAAAAGCATCTAAAGAAATGTTCAACATCCTTAGTCATCAGGGAAATGCAAATTGAAACAACCCTGAGATTCCACCTCACACCAGTCAGAGTGACTAAGATCAAACCTCAGGTGACAGCAGATGCTAGT
>NW_022196899.1:40267279-40268281 GCF_008632895.1 Mastomys coucha | reverse complement strand
GCACTGAGAACCTAAAAGTTATTTTTAAAAGATAAGAGGCCATATTACAGTTATAGAGAATAGATACTTGTAAATACAACATCATGTCAATATTAAAAGTCTCTCATCACCAGATTTGTCATTCTTAGTACCTCTGTTGTCAGTGCTATTATCCTTTTCATCTAAAATAATCAGTTAATAATTGAATAAATTGATTGTACTTATAATGGCATATCACTTACTTTTTACTTATATGTTAATTACAGTAAGAAATTAATATTTTGATTTCATTTTATTGAATTAAATAACATACTTCTGAAATATAAACCCACTGCACACTTTCAAAGAATAGAATGATCATAACCCTTTGTGAAGTACTAAGTTCTACAAAACCTTCCCTATGTTCAGAAGCACTCTTAATCTTGCACACATGCCTCTTTCCCCAAGAGTAAAATCTTATCTAAAGTAAACTCCCATTACTTCCCAATTAGGAAGGTTTTAGGAATTTCATTTCTTTTCTAAGAATTTCAGGCCAATTAATTAAAATCTTGTAAAATACACATTTAGTGCTCTAAGTATAAATTTTCCTTGGGCCACCATGCTGTTATCCACCAAAAAGTAAAGTAAAATGAAATAAAATGATGGTGTCTATTCATAGTGTCATTGAAGAAAACCAGAGCCAACAAAAGTGATCAACTTATAGATGATTAGAAGATATTGAAGGATGATATTTTGAAATACAACCCAAAGATATCCCAAAAGTTCATCTTAGATGACACTATGTAATATATCTTAGATGACTTGGTAATATATAAGAGAAGAAGATACAAGGAAAGAGATTAGAAAATGCTCATATGTTGGGAAAACATTCAAAGTTGGTAATTTTCTTGGAAAATTAATATTTAGGGAAATTTCTAAAAGAATGAATTCATGTTGGTATCAGTTTGATTTCTCTGAATATTCATGCATATTCAGGGAACACTAAATGAACATAGTGGGGATGAGGGAGGTGGAGAGAGAGAG
>NW_022196899.1:40266170-40267268 GCF_008632895.1 Mastomys coucha | reverse complement strand
GGGCAGGATAGAGGAAGAGACAAGCAGAGAATATGAATGAAAAGAATGTGGGAGGAAAAAGTGAGACTTTCAGAGGAACTTGACTGAAGGGAATGAGGTGGATAGTTACAAATGTCACTGTAGGGTACCCACATTAAGTAAAATATCTTGCAGCAATCCATTCAAAGTTCCTATGACTGATGTTTACAATAATTTAAATATATATTATCATATGGACATGAAAGCAATCGCATGTAGACTAGGCTGGTCCTAGCTCACCTCTGTAGCCCAAGATATGTTTGAATTCCTGGACCTTTTATCTTTACCTTCAATTAGTAGAGTCATATACATCCAGAGAAGATTTATACATCTCTAGAAATAGACACCAAGAGTTGGTGGGAGCTACAAACTGAGCCAACTCTCTTGCCTAGAGAAGATCTTCATTTCTAGCAGCTTAAAGGATTTTCCTCTTTTGAACCTCATATTTTCCTTTCTATTTCTAGCCTCCTTTGTCTGCATTCTGCAGGCTAATGAGTTGTTTGTAGAATTTATACATTTCCCATATTTCATGTTCTCAGTGTTTGTACAGTAGTTATTTTCTTGCATTTGATTTACAGTACAAATATACCATAGCCCTGTATCAGGTCTGTGTGCCTCCTCTACCTGAAACATCAGATTGAAGACTACATCCACATACTTTTTCTCACTGAGAACTATTTTGAAACTCTCTGATGTATTTCATCATGGTAATTTGTACATCACATTTCCTTTGGTCACTTTCAGTCATGGCAGACTGGAGGATCCCCTACTGAATTGATGCAGCTCGGTTTTTTTAGATCTAATGCAATTAATCTCTTTCACCTGAGGCTCAAATGCTGGAGAGTAGAGGCAACAACCAAGCCATTGGCAAAAGTTAATCCCAGTGGAATCTCCCATGAGGCAAAACACTTTCATTTGTCAGGAAAAATACACATTAGAAACAGGAGGCTGCTCTCTAAATTAAAAGTTGTAGAAGACTGCCCATTTTGCTTTGATAGAGCATTTATTGTAGATACAAAGCAATTGTGATTCATTTAGTGTTTTAAAGGTGTACAATGTTCTTAAAAAATTTTCAAACAA
>NW_022196899.1:40263471-40264724 GCF_008632895.1 Mastomys coucha | reverse complement strand
GCCTGTGAATATTCATTCTTTTCATTCTCATAGTGAAAATGAAATTATACAATTCTTTCTTTATGATAAAGATGACAGCTTCTAAAAGGACAACATTTTTTAAGTCACAGAACAAATAATCCTGAAATATAAACCTAGTATGATTGATGGCAAATGACATATTTTCTTTGTGATGTTATACCTCACCAAGTTTAGGAAAATGTTTGTAATTAACTCATCAATTTCTTAGCTTATATAACTTTGCAAATATTTCTTACAAAGCAGTTGTAAACTGAATATTATTACATGCATATGTTTGGACATAGAAAACTCTGGAGCAAGAAAAGTGAAATGTGTAAACATTTATGTGGAGTATCAATTTCTGTGTACTATTGCAATGAGTGTAGCACATGGTCATGAACTAACAAGACACAGTGAGAGAAAATATTAGGAAGGTCATCAAGGATTCAAAGAAGAATATTAAACTCTTTGCAAATTCTCTGATTTGAGAAATAGCTGTTTCTGCAGATGAATAGGAAGCAGAGAGTTCAAGGATAAACTGAAAAGCAAAAATCAAGTGTCTGTGAGAGAACAGTGGATAGTTTGGCACCTCATTAAAATCACTAACTGGTGCAGGCATGGAAGTGCTGGACAAAAGGGGACCTGGCTGGAGGGACAAGATAATTCTTTATTCAGTATGTAAGAGGTGTTTTTTTTTTTCAGGGACTTCAAACAAATGTGCTTCTGGTGTGAACTGTGCTGTCATGATGTGAAGCTCAAAGCTGCATTTGCTAACACCAAGGATACTCAGGAGTCAAGGAATGGCTGGTCCTTTGCTGGATCATTTGATTGCCTTTATCTTTCATACAGGGTCTCAGATTCTCACAGTAAAATAAAAACTGAAATTGAACATGGCACTTTGTGCTTCTCTTGCAGCTGGTCGCTTATTCTACTGTTCTTTAAATTTACTGGAACAGTTGTAAAGCACCCCTCACATTCACGATGAGTTCTTCAGCCCTCTACAAGTTCTCCCTTGAAACCAGTAGAGATCTCAATGTAAATTTCTCATCATTAGCTGTGGGCTTCCTTTATCTTTATACACATTTATTTGTCTCTGTGTATGAGCCCATAATAGGACATGAAGGAGTCAGTTCTCTCTTTCTATCTTGTGAGTGTCAAGGATTGTACTTAGGCTGTCAGTCTTGGTAACAAGTACCCTTACCTACATTACCTTCTTGCAGACCCTAGATACAGCCATTCATATGCCACTTGCG
>NW_022196899.1:40262856-40263126 GCF_008632895.1 Mastomys coucha | reverse complement strand
AAGATGCCAGGGGAACTGCTGCAGCATTTTCTCTGTCCAATCACATTAGGGCAGTGACAGGTCTGGGATTGGACAGGAATAGGGAGGCAGAGTTAGAAGTTTAGGAGTGAGAGGTCTGAGGTCAGAGAGCAGAAGGGAAGCAGAGAGAAATTGTGGAGGTGGATGAAAAGGAGGACGATCCAGACCCCACGTGGTTTTAAACAACCACAAGTAGTTAAGGTTTTCATAAGGTTAGAATATTTGGGTTAAAATATTGTCTTTATCATTTGG
>NW_022196899.1:40261881-40262846 GCF_008632895.1 Mastomys coucha | reverse complement strand
ATTGTATTGGCATCTTGTAAATTGTGATCCTACTGATAAATAAACCTGGTTGGATAATTAAGCCTTAAGAGTCATGTTTCTACCGGGTAATTAGGTAGATGACTGATTGTGGGGTGCGTGGAGTGTTGCATGTAAGCGAGATTATCTTGCTAGCTGGGAGAAAGCAGCAGGAGCCTGCCAGGACATAGTGATATGGCTGGCTGGTACAGTTGGGGCAAGAGAGTTTACAGGAAGTCTCCTAGTATTTTCTGCAATAGTAAGTTTGATGGTAGATTCTGCCTCAAAGATAAACTTTGTGTGTTGAGGTTCAGTTGATGCTTGGGGTGTAACTGAGACAGGTTTAATTTATGAATGAAATTTTATTATTCAGGTAACGTTCATGTTATATACTCCAGAGTTAATTTCTTGGTACAAGTAGGACCTGAAAGCTGCTAAGTACAGAAAAAGAAAATATATTTACTATGATGAGGGTCTCTGCTTACTCCATTGGAGCTTTTAGCAAAGTATCGGTCAAGATGGTCATTGGCTGCTTTTATTTCTCTTTATAGCCTTGAAGGTTATTTAAAAATCACAAGATAATTATATAATATCTCCTATAAAAAAATAATTGAAAAGAAAAACTGTCTGTGTTCTCAAGTAAATCCTATCTGGACAGAGCCTGTGCACAATGTTGGTAGAACATGAATTTGTCTTTGTTGCAACAAACAGTGAGTAGTTCTTGGCAAGTCAGTGTGGATCATTTCGGGCACGATTCGTGTCAGCCAGTAATTTGCTGCTATTACTAAACATTAGACAGGGGAATGCCTGCTATTATCACGGTCTCCAACATGATAATGGAACTATGATCATCTGCTGTCACTTCAATTTACCTCATGCCAGTAGATATTTTAAGAAGGGGGGAAATTCATAGTCACCTTGATAGACAAAAGAACAGGATAAAAATCTGTGTTTGATTTCTAAAAGTG
>NW_022196899.1:40232722-40261355 GCF_008632895.1 Mastomys coucha | reverse complement strand
ATATATCACTTGATGAAATTCCCACTCCCTCATTTGTATAAGATCCCAGCTTTTCCCTGCTTTCTTGGTCATAGAGGATAGGGACGGACCAAGTCATTACAATATCACTTTCACACATTCTTTAAAGTTTACCCTATTGTCAGTTCCTACAAAACCTCAGGTATGATTTTTTTTGTGAGCCTGTCAAAGGGAAGAGAATAGAATAAACTTCATCCCTTGTATTTTAGATCTTCACACAAGCTGAGAGGACGTATTTCTAGATAGGTATGTCTTTTGCCAGATTATGTTTGTATCATTTGTCTCTTCATGGAAGCTTTTCAATTCCCTTTATTCTGACGTATTATCCTTTTTGTCTTTTGTACCTTAAAAATATTATCTTTGCATTTATGTTAATAAAATTGTGAGGACAAGTCATAAATGCAAGTAATGAATTGGCTCTTTGACATTTCAAATTGACAAATTTTAAAAATAGTATATTCAGAAGAAAGTATCAATTTATGATCTTTAATAGAGTGATTGCAAATGTTTAATCATAAATGAACCTGGACAGACTTTCAGATCCCTGACAAATGACTTAGAGATAAAATCAAAAATTTTGCAATTTAAAATTTATTATGTCTACAATGTCATAAGAAAATAGTTTATACACCTAATTTATGATGGCATGCAAGAGTATTTTTCTATTTACTCAAATACAACTGTGTGGACTAAAGCTCAATAGCATTTCTTTTCAAAAATAAAATAGCATTTAAGCTGTTAATAAAGTTATATTTGCATTGAAGGTTATAGCATACACTTCAGTTTCCCAACTTTACCCTTTAATTTAAAGACTTTTTTTTCTGATCAAGGGACTGAAATTCACTGAAGGAATTAAATTCTTATGTCAAATGACAAGATTTCTTGGTTTAAAATATAGGAGTGCCAGAGTGTTGCTCAGGGAAATACAATTAATGTCAAATTTCTACCATTTATTATCAAACTATTCACAAAAATGTAATTTTACTAAAATATATCTGAACTTAGCACTGCTTTATTGGATTTTAACATGGGAGGGAATGTAATGTGGTTGTGCACAGTTACAAAAAAGCCTCAATCACTTAGTAAGGTTGGATTTGTAAGAAAACCACAGTTAGGACAGAATAGAAGTCTTAGTGGCATGGAGCAATGCTCTTATCTTATGCATCTTCTGCACAGAAATGACTAATGTTGCAGCAATCAATAATATTAAAATTTTCAAAATCAACAATTTCAAGGCTAAGATTATACAGCATCAGTCTTTACAGCACTGTTTGGTATAATATTTTCATTATGTTTTATATATTAACTGTGTGTGCAGGGGTGGGTAGGTGGGTGGGTGTATGTGTGTGTGTGTGTGCATGTCCAGGTAAATGCAATGTATCTTGTTAGGGGCATTCCATGCAATGGATGCTAGTAGTTGGCAGTCATAACTTTATGAGTTCAGTTTTCTCTTTTCACTTATGTTTACATGAATTCAAGGGATAAGACTCAGGTAATCACACTTTCACAATAAGCACCTGTACCTCTTGAGTTGCCTTCTTATTCTTAAGATTATACTACTAACTTCAATTAAATAAACCAAATACAAAATTCAAAATTACTAGTACCATTCTCCAGTGTAATTAATTTTCAATATGGCGATATATGTTATAACTATATAGGTATATAAATTAACTGATAGTAAACAAAAGTAGAATCGGTGAGATGACACCAATTAGGTAAATTCATATAATTTACTACATTGCCTCTATACTGTGCTTATGTGGTATGAAGTAAAGGAAGACACAGCCAGTCAAGTCACATGATATAACTCCCGTCAAAGGGAAAGGAAGAAATATCAATGAATCTTCTGATTTCTTCTTGGGGCAGAAACTCACCTGTCACTAATTGTGACAGTCATTGTGTCACTAATTGTGGAATGTCAATTTCTTCCAACATTTTCTCATACTGTCACCTCCAAGAGGGCTCCGGTAGGTAAGTCAGACCTCCTCAAATCTTTCTCCTCTGCATGATACTGGAATAAATTATCTGTTGATAAATTTAGACTTTGTTTCTCCCACTGCCTTGGTGGTTGGCCCTAATATCTATGGAAGTGAGAAACTACCAGGAATGCAAGCATGCTCTCTGTGGGGCAGAGCCGGAAGGAAGGAGTGTTCTCTATTATAATACGGTGGATGTTTAAAAAAATTCAAAACTTTTTCTGTATTTCTTTCTGCAGTTCTCAACAGTGACTCAGATTCTTTGGATAAATGATCTTTTGGAGTAGACTGCAGAATTCATGTGTTTGTGTATTCTCAAAATTTAATCAGTTGTAGTGAAAAATAAACATTTAAATGACATTAAACCAGAATTTAAAATGAAAACAAAAAGGGCTAAAAAAAAAAAGACACTGTAAAAATGTATTTAATTGGTTGTATTATTTATAGGACCTGAAATATGCTTAGGTTCTAATTTTAAAATGGAACCACAGATTCATAAAAGGAATGTTATAATCTATGTTGTCTATCAAGTTAGTCTTGGTTTCTTAGTGAGTCTTCTAACTGCCAAGCAAGCTGTTGTATCATGTGGAAATTTCAAATACTTTTCTTGCCCCAAATCTATTTCATTCTTTTGTTTGAAGGTTGAAAACTGAATCATTTGTACCTACGAGAAGTGTTATAGTGACTGAGCAAGTTGTATTTACATATTTAGTAGTATATGTATATACATATTTTGTACAATAAAAAAAGAGGTCCAGCTGAGTGATATTTGTACAGAGTCATTTTTATACTGCATGCTATTTTTTATTGTTTATCAATATACTTAGTTACCTTAGAATTCATTCTCCATAGGGTGATTATTTGACAACAATCTCTCTTGCAGCAAAGAGTCTTGTCTGAAAAGCTATGTAGATGATGAATCTTGTGCACTAGAATGAACCCGAATACATTTCTGATGAAACTCATGGTTGTTCTGAGAACATAATTGGTAAAGTTAACATATGTTTTCCTGAGCACACATTTTTCAAATTTAAAAGAAACATCATATCCCTGAGTATATTGAAAAGGCAACTTAAGACATTTATTTATCTGTAGGTATATTTTGCTTTACTTTTAAGAATAAAAAAATTTCACTTTCAGAACAAAAAATAACCTGAGAACCATTCCCAGGGTTCCTTAAGCATGTGCTCAGCGAGAAGTTCAATACCATATTTTACAAATTCTGTGAGACTGGCTAGGGGAAAAGAACTTTTTCTCATAGGGAATGTGACAAAACTTCTGATTACCATGCATTTGCCTATGAACACAAAATACTAATACTTGTTCATCTCTCACACCACATTTCCTATTGGACATCAAAATATTCACTGTTACTCCTAGTACCTTCTCAGAGTCCAGTCTACTAGTATCTAACTAGGTCCATGTTCGTTTGCAATTGTTAAGCCTGTGCTACAGGATCACAAACTTCTCCAGGGTTCGTAGAAAGGCACATTCCCTTTGAATCCCGAGTACACATCTGGTCTCTGTACAACTATTGGTTCTTGTTTAAAATGGAGACAGTCCGATGACTGTTTAAAACAGTTCTATAATCGTTATAGCCTGAATTTACTTCACATAATGAGATATGAATATTTTCTAACCTCCGGTGTGTGTGTGTGTGTGTGTGTGTGTGTGTGTGTGTGTGTGTGTGTGGGTAGGTGTGTGTGTCTTCTTGTGCTCATGGAGTCCAGATAAGGATATTCACTATCCTGGTACTCATAAGTGATGGTATAGGCAATTGTGAACCATCCATAGGTGCTACGAAGTAAATATCCAGACTTTTTTTTTTTGTATTACATTATTGCTGTTCTTGTTGTTGTTGTTGTTGTTATTATTATTATTATTATTATTATTATTATTATTATTATATTACAGTTCCAGTGGGCTAAGAGTCCATGCTGGCAAGACTGGGGCATGGTGGCTAGAGTTGGAAGCCAAAACCTCACATCTTAAACTGAAAGCAGGAAATAAAAGGGATAGTGCTAGAAATATCTTGAGTCTTTAAATTCTCAAAACCTGCCCCCAGTGGCACATTTCCTCCAGCAAGGCCACACCGCCTAACCTTACCCATACATCTCCACCAACTGGGAAACAAGCATTAAAATTCCTGAGACTATAGGGGACATCTCATTCAAATTATCACAATTACGCTGAAAAGAAAGCGGGTAATGAGTTCACAGCAAAAACTGAACTCTATCTGTAGGTCTCTGCTTCCCTTCCCCAAGCTACTTTATCTAGCCCCCATAATATGCATGGACATTTATAACTAAACAGATTGTGGTTGTTAGCATTTCATCTATGCTTCACCCAACAGTTACCTGGCAACAGCTAGGTAGGCCTGGCTTGCTATAAAGGGCTATTTGCCCCCCACCTCGCTCTTTCTGCTGGTCTCTCCCTGACTCCCTTTCTCTCCCTCTCTCCCCTCTTCTCTCCCCATTTCTCTCTCTAGGAGTTCCTGTCCAGCCTCTTCAAAAGCAGCAATTACTTTTTATTTAGAAGCTCTCTCCAGCTCAACAATTTTTTTTTTAAAAAATACAATTTAAAGATACATGTCATGTGACTCTAAAAGCCTCACTCGCAGGAACATTGTGTATTCTCAGTGTTTCCTGAAATTATCAGACTGTGATAAATTAATTACAATGTGAAGTACCCTCCTATTCTGAGAGACATGCACAACTATCCTACAGTCCAACTGAGAGAAGTTTAATCACCTTCTACCTGAGGGAAATGTGCCCAGAAACTCCCAGGTTTGGCATCTGTCAGCTCACCCTGAGTAGACAGTGATTATTGATGGAAAAGAAGGCTGTCTGCCAGAGCCCATAGTGTTGATTCACAAACCCAAACTCACAGTCTGTTGAAAGTTCTCCATTTTAATAGAGTTAAAAATTCAGAAACATTGTGCAGAAGAACTTCAAACAGTAGCGATTCCTTTCAATGACCTACCTTGTAAATTTCTAATTTTAGAGACTGTAACTATAATTATTATAATTCATACTCAACTTTAAAGCTACAGTAAAACTTAGAGTAATAAATTAGACCTAATAAGACCAAAACCAAAAAATAAGAGAGTGGTATGGTACAATTTTTCTGCATAACACTTCACTTTAAAAAATAAATTCCAACTTTTTATAATCCACAAATTATTTTGTTGTATCAGAAATATTTGTGGTGTGAATATAAAGTATATTAATTATGGGTAAATAATAGAAAGTATGGAAATGGAGAACAAATCGATGCTTAAGCAAAGCATCAGCAATGATCCGCAAATGGAACTCTGTGATGAATTTCCACAGAAAGAAACATGTATGGAAAATACTCAAGATTTTGATGTAATGAGGCAGATATTGACAGTGAAATTTCAACAACTGGAAATAAAATTTGGAAATTTGAATTATTCTATCAATATGTCAATGAGATTGAATGAAGAATCTGTGAGGGATTCATCATAGAAAGATGCAATAATGTGCAATTTCATTATGTGTGTTTGAGGAATGAGTGCTAAAAAGAAATCATCAGGGATGTGGAACACTGAACATTTTTCTTCTAAAATATGATTTGTAAATTGTATTTGACACAGACAGGTGTAGCACAAGTCTTTGTTCACAGCATTCAGGAAGCAAAGGCAGGACAGCCAGGGCTACAGAGAAATCTTGTCTCAAAACATAAAACAAAACAAAACAAAACAATGAAATTTGTTTGACTTCATATAATGTATTTAATTCCTTATCTTTTTTTGTATCTATATGATAGTAAATAAAAGCACATTGCTAAGTGATTTGATATTAGTTTCATTTTTTAACATTATGTAAGTTGTTTAATAAGAATGCTACCTATCTTTTCCTTTGGATCTTATCATTTATTTAAATAGTTTGAAAATATTGCATATGTACATTTTACTTACTTGCTTTGTTTTCTTGATACTTCCAGCATGAAGAGTGTTTCCTTGCAGAAAAACAACAGGAAAACACCTTGTCTGAATAGCTCGTCATCAAATCCTTTCGGGAACCTGTAACTGCTCCACTTATAATGAGATAGTTAGCATAAATGACTGATAAATTATCTCGTTTTATTCCCTTTGTATTCATTCCATGTCATATTGGTTTAAAGCTCACAATATTTTCTGTGCATCTGCTTTGCATTTACAGATACACAGCATCCTGCTTATTTGATGATACTTGCTTTCCATTCCCTATGCCTGATGCAACTATGGCTTCAAGAAGAGGATAGAGTATCAGACGAATGGACAAGAAAGAAACAAGTACATGCACAGCTGTATAATATTTAAATGCTGTCATTCATGAGAACAGGCCACAGGTTCCTGCAGGATATCTAAACACCTGGTAGATGAGTAAGAAATGCAAAGCAGCTTAAATATCTTAATTCACTTTGCTCAGACAGTCAAAATAGTCAACTTTAGAGTCATAAACTGAATATATGGTCTGCATAAGATATTTTCTCCTAACATCTTCTTAAGTAAACAATCTCGAAGCAGTTTTAAATACCCAACATCCTAATTTGGATGTCCTTATAAAGATATATCTAGTGATTTCATCAAATGCCTGCACTAGAATTTCATGAAATTTCTTTTTTTCTAATATGAGAATCGAAGTCTAATGGCACTGTGTGAAGTAGAGACTGTACAGAGCTGAAAAAATATGACACACCAAAAGGTTTTTTGGAAGAATTTATGGGGACCAATAAAAAGCAGCATGATTTCTGTGTAGACAGTAGGGATGAGTTGCTTCTGTGAAGACTCCATATCCTGATCCATCCTAGAGGACACTCTGCACTCACAGCAGTTGGTAGGAACAAGCCCCTTGCCACTCCCTTCCCAAGTACCAGAGCTTCTGCTGGGAGCCTGGTGGACTCAGGACCCATCACCCACCAAACCCCCTGTCCTTCTGAATACCACTCCCCTTCTGAACCTTCCACCCCTTCCACCTGGTCCTTGCTGCTGAAGTAGACCCCTAGTTGGTATGCTCTCATGAAGACTCCGTATCCTGATCCATCCTAAAGGACCCGATGCACTCAGAGCACTTGGACTCACTCACTCAGAGCAGTTGAATAGTTATGGACCCTCTGGACTCAGAGCAGTTGAGGATCCTCTGCTCTCAAAGCAGCTGAGGATTGGCTGCACTCATGGCAATTGGACAACAGTTTGACTGCTCCACTGAAGACTCAACAGTTTGAAGGTCTACCAGGAGATCTAATGGAGTAGGTCAACAGATCAGCAGCTTCTCTGTCCCAGTGAAGAGCTCCCATTTGGAGGGCCTCACAGGTGGTCTGATAGAGCCAGAACCACTGGCCTTCCTGGAGATCTGAAACAATCCAGGGACAAAAGAGGCAGACTCCATAGAGACACCCAGACCAAAAAATACCAGGAAAATCCAGATACAAAAGGCATAGGCCACAGAAGCCAAAATATGTAGGTATCATCAAAACCCAGTTCTCCCACCACAGCAAGCCATGAATACAAAAACACACCTGAAAATCAGGAAGCTGACTTAAAATCCTATCTCTTGAATATAATAGTGTTCTTTAAGGAGCATATTAATAACTCACTGAAAGAAATACAAGAAAACACAGCAAACAGGTGAAGGAAATGAATAAAGCAATCCAAGGCCAAAAAGTGTAATTAGAAATAATAAAGAAAACGCATATAGAGGCAAACTTGGAAATGGAAAACCTAGGAAAGAGGTCAGGAATTACAAATGTAAGTATTACCAACAGAATACAAGTGATAGAAGAGAAAAATCACAGATGTAGAAGAGATTTACACACTGTCAAAGAAATTCAAAGCATAAAACACATAATACAAAGCATCCAGGAAATTTAGGACCCAATGAAAAGACTAATAACTGGAATAAAAGAGAATGAGGATTTGCAGCTCAAAGGACCTGAAAATGTCTTCAACAAAATCACAGAAGAAAACTTCAGAAATAGATAAGGAGTTGGCTGAAAAGGGAATGCACAAATTTATTATTTTCACAGTGGTCTGCAATAAGCCAATGAATGGTATTGCCATTTTAATAGACATTCCCCTACAGTAAGCACTGTAACATTGACTTCATTCATTCCTTCGATGATAACATAATTGTACGTAATGTTCCAGCTCATATTGTCTCCCAAGATTTCCTCCTGTAACATTACACAAAATATTTTATGTACTTTTTACAGTTAATTAATATTTTTATTATTTAACTCACTGAGTCTACTTGATATTTTTCTAAATGTTCATGTTATAAAATTACATTTATGTGTTTATATTTGTATTTATAGATTGATGAGTTTCTTTACCTTGGTCAGGGAAGCATCTTATTGTAGGGTATAGTGGTCATTGAAGACTGTCCTTATTTTTCAAAGAGCTGAGAACACAAGGCACAAAATAGTTACTCAGTAAGTCAATCAAACAAACAAAAAACAAACTCAAAAACCGTGCTATAAAATGGACTACATGTAATGATGGCATGTTTTAGAAAAAATGGTGGACAAGGCAGAGTGTGAACATTTTCTCCTGTCTTTCCTTAACCTCATATTTCCACATCTCTTAAATATGAATGAGATGGAATTGATATCCTCAATACATATTAGCAGGATTAAGTGGGGAATGGACTGGCTTTTCAGGTATTGATCCATACAGTTCTGTTGTTGTTGTTGTTGTTGTTTTGTTTGTTTGATTATTTGTCTATTCATTTGTTTCCAATTGGTTCAGATTTAATTACAGGCCCAAGGCTTGGCTTTGCCACATACCAGTAGACGAACTATGCCTCACTTCTGAATCTATCAGTGTGCATAATGCTGTAGGAATGTATGTAACATTCAGGATTTTATCACAGTAGGATACAAAGTACCAACACCATCTATAGAGCATCAAGCAAAGGCCTGGATATGGAGCTCTACTCCACTGGTGGAAAGATGTGACTAATTTTTGTAATGTTCTGTCGTCTTCTATTTTGCCCTGCATACTTCTAATTCAATTCTTTTCTTTCTTTCATGTTACTTTAATTTCAGCCTTTGAATTTCCTAGAAATATCCATATAACAAATGCCTTATACTGTACAAATATGATGTAAAAAATGTAACTAACTAGTATAAGGTCTTTTAGGAAGGTTGTTTTTAAGCCATCTTAAAGATGATATGACTGAACCATAAAACTTTAACTAATTTTCTCAAGGATAATAGTTTATAATTTATGATTTCAAGTTTATGCCCAGACCTCTGAATAAAAAGCTAGACAGAGTTTTGAATTCTTTATGAGATGCTGGGAAGATGGTTTGGTTATTAAAATGTTTAACATGCATGTGTTAGGACCTGAATTTGATCCACAACATCTTGTCCAAATAAAATCTGGGCATGGGAATGCACATTAATAATCCTCATATTTGGCACATATAAGAAGTAGAATCCCTGGATTTCACCTGTTGGCATGTCTATTGACATCTCTGGGCTCCATGTTCCATGTGAGAGAGCCTTTCCCACAATGGAAGGCAAAGAAGCAGTTGATAACCAATATTTATTTCTGGCCTCCACACACACTCACATGTGCACACACACACACACACACACACACCTGGATGGGTGGACATACACAACCACATACATACATACATACATACATACATACATACACACACTGTGTTTATCAATATATTGAGATGCCTTTGGTATAAGAATGGAATAGCTTTGAATTGTCAGATTGATGTTATGTATCATATCTTGAATCCAGCAAAAGTTAAACAATAAAGGAAGAGAAGGAAAAGAAGATTAAAAGGAGGACAGGGAGAAGAAGAAACAAATAATTAGGTGGTGTAGGGATGTAGAAAAGGATCTTGATGGTACATGGGGAATGACTAAGAATGAATATGATCAAAATACATTGTGTGAGAGACTTTGTGTGAGAGACTCAAAGGATAAATGAGATATTTTGAAAAAGAATGTTCAAATTAAGTGAAGTTAAGTAATATTAAATTTATTAGACTTGAACTGTAAAGCCTATCAATACTTATTGAAGTAAGTCCTAGAAATTAGTTTCTGACAAATATCACTCTAAGCTTGGACTTTATGAAGTAATTTTGATTAAAGAAAGGAAAAGCTAATAGAAATTTTAAAAGTACAAGAAAGATGTACTTCAGTAAGTGGGAGAGAGATGACATCATTAAAATAAAATACTTTTCTAATAAACAAGTGCCAGTCAGAGAGTAAATACAGCACTACCCTTGTTAGGGTTAGGAAGAGCTACCCTTATAACTGATCATAAAACACCTATGATGAGTATTTGTTCTGAACAAATACTGTAATTGATTTTAGCTTTGCTTATACTATTGTTTGTTTTTATGAAACCCATGCTAGATAGTTTTATTTTTCTTGTTGTTATTGTATTTTTTATTTTGAACTATTAATTAATTAATTAAATTTTATACAAAGCAACAACATGGAAAACTTTAATTCACAAATATTTCTTTTATTGTGAGATGTGACTATGGTCCATTAAAATGGTAAAAGCAATCTGCAAGCTCAAAACAGGATCTTTTTACATATAATTTCTGTTCCTTCTCCTTTCAGTTTGAGAGCAATCAGAAAAGGAATACAGTAGGAAACGGTTCTGGAATAATTAAAAAGATGTGTGTATTGTCTTGACTTTGGAAAACAGCTAAAATTAGTGGTCAAATGCTTCCTTATTGGGGAATTCCAAAAAAAATTCAGAGTGACAATGCTAATAGAACTTGAGAAAAATCAAGCATTCATTCAGTTTGTATAATATTAGCTTCATTTTTGTTTGCATGGCAAACTTTGGAAGTGGACAACCAATAGTATGCTCTTCCTTTAGGAGGAACAACTTTTGCTTCTCCAGGCTTCCTCAGTTGTTCTTTGTGTAGAGTTTATATCCTGAGGGTTTTCCCTTGTCAGCTTGGCATGTACAATTCTTTTAAAGATCACATACAGGTGACTATATAGATATAGATATAGATATAGATATAGATACACATATACATATACATATATGTACATTCACTATATAGACATATATACATATTCACATAAGCACATATAAACATATAAATACAAATACACATATGCACACATATATACACATACATACATATACACATTACACATATATACATATACACAGAGAGATATACATACAGATATATACACAAATAGAAATATAGGCAAATATACAAATATGTATATACATATATATATATATATAATATACACACACACACACACACACACATACATGTGGGGCCTGTGTCTCTCTGCAGCTGCCTGGAGTTCTCTGCCGCTGATGCTTGTGTCTACACAGTACATTAGTTAGTGAAAAGGAGGCAATATATAAGTGAGATATTTTATTATAGAAAAGAGAAAATAGGCCAGTCATGTAGAGAGAAAGAAAGGAGAGGAAGGAGAGAAAAAGAGGAGAGAGAGAGAGAAAGGGAAAAAAGGAAGCACGAGAGGAGAGCAAGACAGGACAAAGAGCAAGAGAGAGAGGAAGAAAGCAAGAGAAGAGAACAAAGAGCAGGAGAGAGAGAGGAAGAAGGGACAAAGAGCAAGAGAGGAAAGAGGGCAAGAGATAGAGGAGGGGGCAAACTGTCCCTTATATTTTATGCAGCATGGCTATCTGTCTGTAGGGAG
Source organism: Mastomys coucha (assembly GCF_008632895.1). Taxonomy (NCBI): domain Eukaryota; kingdom Metazoa; phylum Chordata; class Mammalia; order Rodentia; family Muridae; genus Mastomys; species Mastomys coucha. Next base: position 40,249,680 of record NW_022196899.1, on the reverse strand, counting down.
AAGCATGTCTGGCTTGGTCAGTTGCCTGGGGGCATGGTCCATCTAGAATGCTAGGAACTTGGGGCATTGTCTACCTGATAGAGCACACATCTCCTGCAGGGGCAGCTTTGAGAAGTTGTGACTGAAACCTGAGCCAAGGTCCTGGGAGTTACAGCCGAACTCCTACCATCCCTTGTGAACAGAAATTGCTCACTGGATGCTCCTTGGTTCTAGGCCTATTACTTGACTGGATCTAGGTTGCCTGAACAGACCACTGCCCTACATACACACATTCCTATATGCCTGCAACAACAATTAGTTTTTTTTTTAATGCCATGAATTTTAAAGAAAGCAAAAATGGTATATTAAATAAGGAAATAAAAGGGAGAAACATGAAAATTAAATTATAATTTCAAAAGTGAAAAGCAAAAAACATAACTAAACAAAAAATATTACCTTCTGTAATTAATTATTCCCTAAGTAACTAATAGCCTAAACTCTCTTAAAATTACTAGCATTATAATTTTTACCAGTGGCTATTCAAATCTTTTTGCACTAGTTTTGTTTAATAGAATAAATATTTCTACTTCATTCCTTGGGAAACCACAGAAGACTATGTTTCTTTCTGGAAAAATAATTACTGTGATAGTTCAAAATGCTAAAAGGCAAAACAAACATAATAAGAAATGTGACAGCAAAAATTTCCTCTCTGATTCATAGTCTTTTGAGTAAAAATTAAGATTCTAAACAATAATATGATGGAGTCATGAGGAAATAAATCAATTATTCAAAAGTTCATCTCTAAATCTTTATAAGTTTTCTTCAAAAATGTACAGGAAAATTCCACACACCTATGTATTTACTTTAACATGGCATTGGAAGTCCACTAGAAGTTAAAGTCAATTTAAGTTTTATTTTGTTTAAAATTTAAAATTTAATAGTTGTATAGAACATTACCAGTATCAACAGTATTGATTCATTTAGAAGGTGCATTTAACTTTTAATAATATTTAAATAAAAATTTGATTACATACATATAAAGAACACTGCTTCAAATTCACTTCTTGGGAGCTGGATAAACATCACTCTTTTGAATGTGACTTGTGATGGATGCACTCTCTACCAAAGTTCTTCTACTCCCCTCAGAGAAAATTTGTACCTATTCAACCTAACCCTCAGAGCCTCTTCATTGGACAGTTATACAGTAATCAATGCAATGCATTCTTTACATATGTTCATGTAAATAAATAAATAAATATAATTAAAAGAAAGTAGGGCTAAGGACATTTAATACTACTTTTGGGGAATAATTATCATGTTATTCCAATAGAAAAACAATTATGAATATTTACATACTTGCTAGAGAAATAATCATAATGAGACAGTTATATATTATAATTACTACTTATCTTGCAATATAACTTAAATTGTTAAATAATCTTCTTAGAGAGCATGAAAACTAATGAAAGCTCCTTGATATTTCAGTGAAAAACAGTAAATTAAAAATTTCCTGCTGATCAACATGATTTGCATTTTGTCAAACAATGTATACAACCAAAAACCAGCATAAAGTTTTTGTTCATGTGCAATATTCATAAAATATCATAAATAACATTATTGTCACTTAAATTTAATTTGTTGAAAGTTAATTCCCAGAAAGCTAAAAGTTATTATTGTATTATAGTATATAAAATTCTATATTTATAGGATGAGTATTTGGTGTTTAAACTTTATTCAGCAAAAGTAAAATAATGAGATTTTTATCCCTATTATTAAGAAGTTATTAATATTTTCATTTCAAGAACCCAATTGTGAGTTTACTGTGTTTTTTCCTTCAGTTTTTAATTGTGTAGTAAATTAACACATACTTTATTTGTATCATGATCATATGTACCACAAATGTAAATAAAATGTTATTTGTAAACATATAATCTTTCTAGTTCTCAATGGTGGTATTGTTATTTAAGTCCATATCCAAATAATTTTGAATTATACCAATATTAATTTTTAAACATTTTTCATACTCTGAGCTACTTTTCTTAGAAATATGACTTTCATGTTTAAATAGTGTATATTTAAAATATAAAATTATAATTAACAAACACTAAAAGAACATTCAATTAACTCATTCCATTTTGAAATATGAATCAGTTAAAATGATAAATTTTCAATGTTTATCCTTTGTATTTGTGAAATGTATTGTAAATCCCTGATAAGAAATTATAAAAACTTTAAAAATGCTTGAAACAGGGTCCACCATCATCTCTTATGTGAGTGGTATCAATTAATTAAGATTTTAGTTTCTTAATTTATTAATAAAGAGAACATTAATGTCCAATAAAGATTATGCTGAGAATAAAATTACTGTGTTTAAAATTTATCAATCAGAAAATTTTACAAAGTGTTCCCATCACAATCTTTGGGTTCCAACCAAGCTTGAGTTCACATCTTCGTGGAACACAAACAGGTTCAAAGAGGTTCTAGGATTTCCCAGGAAGGTGAAGCCAGTGAATATGTTCAAAGATATCACTTTTCCTTATATGAATTTATTGTATCCTAAAGTTATACATAGGGAACAGATATTTCCTTTACTAATTTAGAATATACTTAGTAGCAATTTAGAAAAATAAAATGACTCCATTCCTAAATTCACTTGATATTATTTACATGATCCTTATTTATTTAAAGTTACCATTCGTAACACTCCATGTATCTCATACATACACAAAAATTGTATTTCATAGCACCAGTTTGCATTTTTCTATATAGGGGAGTTATTTTTAGGTTTAAGACTTATGATGATACATATTATTAATAGTATACCAACTAAAATTCCAATATATAAATATAGTAGAGGCAAAGTGTGGGAGAATTTTTAAATATAAAATAGCATAAAAAAACAACCATTATCAACATCATTACTACTTAGTATTTATCTTTAGACATATGCATCACACAATAAAATATTATGTAATATGCAGTACACAATAGAATCCAAGTATTGGAAAATATATTGGAATATATATTGAAGAGGCAAAATTTTGAGTAGTATGAGAAGAGTAACAAAAAAGCCCAGGGTCAGATGGTTTTAGTGCAGAATTGCATAAGATCTTTAAAAAAGGCCTAATACCACAATTGCTCTCTAGTACAGATTAAGGTCCAGGATAGTAATTCCACCAGAGGTTCCTTTATTGTTGAGAATAGTTTCTGCTATCCTGGGTTTTTTGTTATTCCAGTGGATTTGCAAATTGCTCTTTTTAAGTCTGTGAAGAATTGAGTTGGAATTTTGATGGGGATTGCATTGAATCTGTATATTGCTTTCGGTAAGATGGCTATTTTTACTATATTAATCCTGCCCATCTACGAGCATGGGAGATCTTTCCATCTTCTGAGATCTTCTTCAATTTCTTTCTTCAGAGACTTGAAGTTCTTGTCAAACAGATCTTATACTTGCTTTGCTAGAGTCACACCAAGGTACTTTATATTATTTATGATTATTGTGAAGGGTTTGTTTCTCTAATTTCTTTCTCAGCCTGTTTATCCTTTGTGTAGAGGAAGGCCACTGATTTGCTTGAGTTAATTTGATATCCAGCAACTTGGCTGTAGTTGTTTATCAGGCTTAGGAGCTCTCTGGTGGAATTTTGGGGGTCACTTAAGTATACTATCATATCATCAGCAAATAGTGATAATTTGACTTCTTCCTTTCCAAATTTTAAATAATTATAGCGAAAGAAAAATATTTGATTCAGTACAAGTTAAAGTAAAAAAAATATCAATATATGTACAAATGATACTTTTAGTCTCACTTTACATTAAGAATTATTAATGTCTCCTTGAATTTCAATTTGTTTAATAGCATATATATATACCCATACATATAGATTATAATTATAACAAAATATTTGTTTTCAGCTAGTCAAATCATTAATTGCCTAGTTTTATGAACACAAGCTTGACACTTCGAATTCATTAAAATATTTGGTCATCTCTAATAAATAAATATCTCCTTTGCTCTTCAGATATATTTTCATTTATGCATATGATATAGCATTTGGGTTTTAATTATACTTAGATTTTGTTTGGAAAATATTCTGTCTCAACCAAATCATAATTCAGAACGAACCAAACCAAAAAAAGTAAAGTACTATCATCAGAACTGGAAGAAGTAACATCAAATTCTAGTGAGGATATATGTGTATATTTCAAAGAAATCAATCATATATATGTCTTGGGGAATTAAAACCTGGTGAAGCCCCTGGTGTAGCCACTATGTAAATAAGTAGACAGCTCTGTTATAAAAAAAAAAAAAAAAAAAAAAAAAAAACACCTAAGGATGGAACTACCATGTTATCCAGAGAGACTATTTGCTCTTCAAGTATACCCAAAGGATCTTAGTCAGCACCCTACAGAGATCCTTCATTGCTAAACCATTTCAATAGCTTTTCTGTACAACTTCAGGTGATGAGTCAACAAAAAGGGAAAGGACATACTGGTTATATTTCATTGAAAAAGGAAATATAAAACTTCCTATTTGATGTAAATAAAATATTGAATATGTAATGGATCCCATAGACAAAGGTTGCTTTAAAATATTTTGATGCTGTTTATATACACCTGCTACTTCAGAGATGTGGAGAATGATTCTTTACCCTTTAGTACACACACACACACACACATACACACACACACACACATACACACACACACACATATACACACACACATGTATATATATATGCACACACATACACACGTATATATATATACACACATGTATATGTACACACACATCTTTGTGTGTGTATATTTAAAAGTTAGGTATATACCATATATTGTGTACATATATATATGCACATGCATATGCACATATGTGTATATGTACATGCACATACATATATGTTTATGTGTTTTATATATATCTGTATATATATGTATATATATATATATATACGATGTAACATTCTATAATACTATGTAAAAAGAGGAAGGAAAGGAAAAATATATTTAATGTATATCTATTTGACAAACAGTGACAGACACTATGGTAGAAAATGTAACTGAATAAGCAATGATAAATTGTGCATATGACAAGAATGTTAGACAGGTTGTGATATGTTTATAAGAATACTTCTATGATTACCTTCCTCAAAAACTATGTGTCGGCAAGAGACTATAGCTAAAGCCAAGTTGAGAAGTTACATCAGTAAAAAGTGTCACCATGTAAAGACAATACACCACTATTTAAAAATGTCATGTAGGCCTTACTCTGGATAAGTATAGAATCTCACAAGTTATGATTAATGAGAAATTACCCCATAAAAATGGATATATAGACTATGTTTAACTACATTTTAACGTTAACTCTGTCATTCACTTTAGTAGACTGGAAAACAGTGTCTACCTAGAAACTTTGGTTGAATTGTATTGTAATTATACAGTAAAGGAAAAACAGGAGTTGTTTATGGTAAACACTTTTAAAGCTATACATGACTTGAATACAGCATGTACATGAGTGATTTAATCAGTCAAACTTTGTATGAAATCGTTCTTATGCATTGAAAATACATATAATTAAATGACTTACCCACCTTGACATAGTTTAAGTTGTTTACCAACAAAGTGATATGTTTTGAAAGGAATATTGACCTAAAAGTCTGTATATCCTTACTAGTGCAGTTGTCATAGAGCTATACTAGCCACTTTGTAACTAGATTTAAGACTTGATATTTGATGGAAAGAGGTCTATATCTGACAGTGAAAATCTGGTCCAAAGTTAACGATGGAAGTTTATAAGTCTGCGGAAGGAATCTATTGAACATGGTTTAATATATGGACATATAGTAAACTACCATTTAAATATTTATGTAAGTGTCCATAGATGATTGTTAGCCACAAACTTGGTCAGAGAAACCTCTCTATGCAATAAACGATGCTTAAAGCAGAAAGTGGTAATGACTTAAAATTCTGAAAATAAGAGAACTTTCAGTTCATATCTCTAAACTAGACGGAGATATTGTTCAGTTGGAGCCCTTGGTTTCCCTTCTGCCCCTATTCCTCATTCTCTTTCCAACCCAGCCCACTTGAAAAGCCTAAAACATCAAAGCCACCAAGAAGTCTAGTTTGGCATTCTTGACATTCCTGATAGCTCTCCCAATACCTCTCACCTGAAGTTACCAGATCCCTCCATCTAAATCCAGTCTATGGCAGACACATCACTTTCCTTCACCTACATTGTATAAAAAAGTTCCACACAACACAGTCTGCATGCAGCTTTTTCTGCCCTTGTACCCTGAGGCTGGTAAACTTGTTCTTGAGCCCATTCACAAATTATCTGTCATTTTCCCCACCTTTTAATTGGGTTGAAGTTGGCTTATTTCTCCAGTGGAGAAATCCTATTAGATATCACCCTCCAAGGTCCAGGGAACACTGCAGAGGACAAAATGAGAAACAGCAGCAGACAGTGAACAAAAATGTAGACATATTGACATCTGCATATGGTATTCTAGGTCCAGTGATGACTGCATATCAGCTGTAAGTATCTATAGAAGGCCAAAACATTTACATGTATACATCCAAACATGCATGCACATAGAGAGTAAGCTAATTCTTTTTTAAATTATGGCTTGATAGGATAAAATTAACCTCTCAGTTGAATTGACATTTGTTGTTTTACTTATGTTATTAATTTTATCCAATGTAAATTTAAGATATACAAACTTACTAAAACCTGCATCCACACCAAATTGTCTTTATGATAGTGCTAAATACAACTTGATATTGCAAAAACCAAGTTATGTTTAAGAGAGTTAATTAAATTTTGTTACCCTAAAAGAATCCTTCCCTGCCACACACATCAATTTGCAGAAGTTTGAATAACTAAATGATAGTTTTCAAGAAAAATGAGAATACCTGAAAAACTCTCCTTTGGCAGAATAAAATCAGATAATAACAAAACATCAACATTAATACTATATTTAAACTGCATGAAAGTTTTTAAATTCCTGTAAAAAATCTTGTTGAAAGTTTGTTACCTGAAGTTACTTCTGGACTTCCACAGAGCAAAGATCAGCTTGACATAAGGTTACAGTTGACTAAGCATAACAATAAAATTGAGTAGAAGTGGGCTGCCCTCATGGTTATGAGCAGGAATGGCCCACCTTTCCTGACATTTACTGCTTTCTATGGTTTCGAAAGCCTTTCTTCTCTGCTGGGTTTCTTTGCAACAGATACAGAGTAAAATCTCCCAAGTGATTATTTCTTTTTTGAACTGGCACTACAAAAGAGCAGCTCTCATTTTTTTTTTAACTGCCCTGAGTTTTCAACACACAGCCAATGCCACAAACATAAATGTCTCTGCAGAAGTCATCTTTCCATGCCCTTTATTGATATATATCAGCATCCCAGGAAACATAAAAACACAGAAGGGCAGTAGAGACCTAGACATTGTCAAAGTGAAAATGTACCCTGCTGGCAACTAGTTTTCGATGTTATTGAAGAATGAGACTAAGTGGGGAAAAGGCATGCAGAGATCTGGGCACTGTTAGAATTTAATATGGAGCAAATGTGAACAATATGACAGGATGAACTTGCCATTCATTTCATAAATGAAAACTGATATTTTGCAATTGTTATGCTAATGATAGATAACCAAATAGAGTTGTTTCTCCCTTCTTATTCACAGAATATCCAGGTATTTATAAAGGTAATTAGAAATACCTTGAATATAACTAATCATAAATTTTGTTTTAAAATAATGTACCTTTTATAAAATATTTCTTATAACATTTAGTATTATTTTATTTACTTATGCTTCATACAAATGATAAATACTACAAATAAATATTCAAACCTACTTTTCTACAACAAACTATTCTTTTAGTGTCATTACCCAGAATAGGATATATTGTACATTTCTTTTTCTAAAAACTCAATTTTCACATTATCTTTAAACAAATTCTATTTTATTTTAACTTGGTAGACAAAGATAACTAATCTTATTTATAACACTATTATGTTGTCAAGTTTTCTTTCTTCATGACTTTGCTCAGCTATTTTAGTTCAATGACTTACAAATTTTGTATATTTAATGTACAAAACTTAATTATGTTTGAGGTTAATACACACTCATGAGCCCATCAGCACAATCAATGTCAGTAATTAACCCTTCAGCTCCAAGAATTTCTTTGGTTTTTAATTTATTCATTGTTTATAACTTCTTGATGCTAAGAGCATTCAAAAAATTTAATTTTTTTATTTTTTAACTAGATATTTTCTTTATTTACATGTCATATGATATCTCCTTTCCCAGTTTCCCCTCAGAAAAAAAAAGAAAAAATAAATAAAAATAAAAATAAATGAAAACAAAAAAAAAAACCCACCATATTCCCTCCCTGCTCCTGCTCACCAACCTACCCTCTCCCACTTCCTGGCCCTGGTATTCCCTTAAACTGGGGCACTCTCTGATAAATGGATATTAGTCTAGAAGATCAGAATACAGAAAGTACAATCCATAAACCACAAGAAACTGAAGAAGAAGGAAGACCAAAGTGTGGATACTTCATTCCTTCTTAAAAAGGGGAACAAGATACCCATGGAAGGAGTTATAGAGACTAACTATGGGGCAGAGACTGAAGGAAGGACAATCTAGAGACTGCTGTACCTGGGAATCCTTCCCATATTCAATCATCAAATCCAGACACTATTGTGGATGCCAGCAAGTGCTGGCTGACAGGAGCCTGATATAGCTGTCTCCTGAGAGGCTCTGACAATACCTGACTAATACAGAAGTAGAGGCTCACAGCCATCCATTGGACTGAGTACAGGGTCCCCAATGAAGGAGCTAGAGAAAGGATCCAAGGAGCTGAAGGGTTTGCAACCCCTTAAGACAAACAACAATATGAACTATCTAGTACCCTCAGAGCTCCCTGGGCCTAAACCACCAACACATGGTGGGACTAATGGCTCCAGCAGCATATGGAGCAGAGGATGGCAAAGTCAGTCATCAAAAATTTAATTATTTAAAATAACTATAAAATGTATGGTTTGTCATCATCTAGCAGAATAAAAATGATGTGACTCTTGCGCTTATTACATCCATGTTTCTCCTTTGACATTTCTGGCTGTTTATGATGAATAGAAAGGAAAAAGAGTGTTTATCAATGAGAATCTAGTATTAAGTATACATGAATATAACTAATGGTTTTGTGAAGTGTTTTAATGATAAAAATTAATCCAATATAAAACTAAATAGCTTTTATGAAATAAATAGCATTCAATTTTAGATCAGTTAATTTCTTATGACCACATTGCCCTCTCAAAGGATCTAAAGAAACACTTTGCAAATGAGAGTTTTCTAATAGCTAGCCAACGTTGCTAATTTTTCTTCCATTTCTTTTTGTACTCAGAATTATATTATGACTTAATTTGCTTAAATATAAGCTATGCCCTATACACAGTCTGTTTTCTTTCTTTTCCCTCTTTGTGTTTCTTGCTCTTTCCCCATATTTATTTACTTATTTACATACTTATTATTATGGAAACTCCTTTTGCATCATCCTCTCACTTAATAAATTCTCACCCTGTTTGTCATGTCAATTTCTCTGTCTTAAATCCTTCACCTTCTAGATTTTATTGCTGAGATCCAAAGTAGGCATTTTATACTGAAGGCTTTAGTGAAATTTTCCATCTAGAGGATCTCTTTGTTGTTTATCTAGAACTTTCTTTCATAGCTCTGCTGTTTTCTGGATTCATGTCTATCACTTTTCAAGCTTCCTTTCCCACTGATCCCTTATTTTACATTCTAAGCTGGGAGGATTATTTGGAATTGCCACTTTATACTCTGAGACTTTTTGTGGCTGAGTTATCTTTAGTATGTCATTACAAATGGTGGAGTCAACTATAAGAAGTTGAAAACATTTTCATCATGATATCTTCAGGAATTTTTTCTTCTTCAATTTGTGTACAAAGACATTAGCAATTAGATTTTGCCATCAAAGGCTCAGAATCACACACACTCATTATAATCACTTATGTTCTAGTAAGATGTAAAAGATCTTTCATGTTCTTATTCCTTCTCTCTGCTCTACTGTGGACTCCAATTATCTCTCTTTTTTTTTTTCAAGACAGGGTTTCTCTGTGTAGCCTGGGCTGTCCTGGAACTCACTCTATAGACCTGGCTGGCCTCGAACTCAGAAATCCACCTGCCTCTGCCTCCCAAGTGTTAGGATTAAAGGCATGCACCACCACTGTCCAGCCCCAACTACTCTTTATTTCAACTCAAGGAAGTCCTTCAATTTCCTGACTCTTCTGACTTCTATTTGAATAGCTTTTGACTGTTGTTCATTGCAGGCAAATGAAGGTCTGTGATGGTTATCATATGCTTGGCCCAGGGAGTAGCACTATTAGGAGGTATGGCCTTATTGGAGGAAAGGTGTTATTGTAGACATGCGATTGCAGACCCTCATTCTAGCTCCCTGGAAGCCAGCCTTCTCCTGTCTGCCTTTGCATGAAGATATAGACCCCTCAGTAGCCCCACATCTTCCTAGATGCTACCAAGCTCCTGCCCTGATGATAATTTCTGATGGATCGCACTTCTGAACCTGTAAGCCTGTACCAATTAAATATTATCCTTGATCTTGTGTATGTTCACAGCAGTCAAGCCAAAACTAAGACAGGTCCATGTTCCGTGTTAGTTCTATCTGCTACTTTGTGATTTTTATGGGTTCCACTTAAATGCAACATAGCTCAAACACCAGGAAGACTCAAATGACAAAAAAATATATTGTAATTGAACTGCAACTGGTCAGTCAGGACAGCAGATTAAACTCTCGAGCTGAACTGCTTTCCTGAAGTGAAATTATTCAGCATATTTAAAGGATAAGACCAAAAATTATAGGGAAACAAGTTAGTAGCATTGTCCAATTATATTTTGACACAGGCGTTGGATAAGAGAGTCTCTTCCCTGACTCAGGTAGGCCAGTCACAGTAAAGGAGTAAACACTGGTGATTAGGCCTTATCCTGGCATCCTGGTTTCTAGACCTTGGTGGTCAGGTTTCAGACGGACATTTGGTCCTTAACCTAAGATAATAAGATAACAAAAGAGTGAGACAGATGCATATAGTTAATTAAGGCATGAAAGGCAATAGTTTTATAGCTATCTATGTACCTAAGATTAGATAACAGGTAATTTTTTCTTTACATCCTTTTGTAATTTACTGGTTAACAGACAAAGAAAAACCGTTGGAAGAAACAAGGTTGGAGTTGGTTCCACAAACTCAGTTTGACCCTGCCAGCAGGATGGAGAAGTTGTCCCTAAGATGGCTGGACTCAGACAAGTGTCTCCTTATTAGATATTGCCTTTATCACCCTCAAGCCATGTTTTGGTGCTGTTTGATTTCTTTTTCCTAATGGATGCCAATAGGCTGCCCCAGATACACTAATATAAGAAGCTTAAATTCAAAAACAAGGACCTTTCTGTCTTTAAATTTTCTTAAACTCATTTACCTTTGAAATTTGACAATACTTAGATCCGCGACATGTGGCGCCTTTATTCCTTAGATAATTGCCTTCTTCTGACTGTTTTTCTTGGGTCCCCTCTCCCTCAGTATGACTGTGTGTTTCCTTGGGTCCCCTCTTCCTCAGTATGACTGTGTGTTTTTCTTGGGTCCCCTCTCCCTCAGTATGACTATGTGTTTTCCTTGGGTCCTCTCTCCCTCAGTATGACTATGTGTTTTCCTTGGGTCCTCTCTCCCTCAGTATGACTGTGGGCTGTGCTGGCTGTTATGCTTACCATGGATCAGTGCAAAAAAAAAAATGCTGCTGACAATGTTCATTTAAAATAGTTCGTAAGGGACTCATCATGGGACAAACTGATTAAGCTCTTTTTAATTCCTCCATTAAACTGATATCTCTCTTCTATCTGTTTACTTTAAATAAAAAAATAATGTTTTGATATCTTTTATTGCTTAAAAGTACATTAAAATTTATTGAAAATAGTTTTTAATGTAATATATTTTGTATATGATTTTCCTCCACCAACTTTTCCTAGATCCTCTAATCTTCCCCACCCAGCCAAGTCCTTTCTTTCTGGTGTAATAATAACAATAATCATAATCATAATCATAATTAAAAACAAACAAACCAGAAATGGACAAAACAAACAGAACCAGAAGAAAAGAGTCAACATATGGGCACAGTAACTTACATGTTCACTCACAGGCAAACCATGAAAACACAAAGATTTGCATGCATTATGTATACAAAAGACATATAAGCAGAAAAGATATCCAGATCTTTTTAAGAATCTCTAACGACAGCATTGAATGCATTCTGCGGTGACCATGAAGGCCTGTTCTTAAGTGTTGCTTATATACCGAGTGAGACTCTATTGGAGAAAAGTAATTTTTACTTTCAAGCAGTTATCAATCTAAATTTGCCTGTGGTTTGGAGGTGAGGGCATAATCCTAATCCCTTCTCTAGGACTCTATCTGCTTTAGACCTGTGCTTGTTTATACTGTCAGTCTCTGGAGTTAATATGTGTACCCATCATGCTGCGTTTACAAGGCTTTGTTTCTTTGGTGTCCTCTATTACCTGTGACTCTTACAATTACTTTATTAGTAATATAATTTAATCTTTAGCAAAACTATATACTCTAGGTATTTTTATTAATAGCCTTTTCCTCTTTTAAAAAAAAATCTAGCCTTCCTTTGCTTATTAGAAATCATCCCCATTAGTTTTATACATTGTTTCCATGTCTTGTCCTAAAAAATATGTTTTATAATATATATATGTATATATGCAGTTCTTTTTGTATGTTTTGTAAAACATTTTACAAGAATGTTTTTGAATTAAGTTTTTATCAATTTTAGTACTGTTTGATTTTATTTTTACTAATATTCCATACCTTAAGAAATTGTAGTATATTGATGGATATTTGAGTTGTTTGTTATATTTTTAATTCATAAACAAATTTGTGGTTGCAGGTGTTTAGCTTCAGAATAGATTACCAGATGTAGGAATTATAAATGTTTATATATAGAAAGATGATCTTGTTACATGTCAAATTCACCTCTGCAGGAGCTGTGGAATTTCATCTCCTACAGACTCTAAAAGAAAGTTAGCTGTCCAACTTCTAGATTTATAACAATTTCATGAACAAGGAGGATGTTTCATAAGCATCAGATTGAATTTTTATAAGTTGAATTATTTTCATATTTTCAGAATTAAAGAATAAAGCCAGGGATGTGACTCATTGTAGAGTGTTTCCCTAGTATGCTTAATATCCTAGGTTTGGTCTCTCCCATGAAATGTCTCATAATAATAATAATTTTCAAAAGAACAAATGAAAACAAATTAATAGAATCATTTAACTCATACAATGGAAAAATGTCTACTTGCTATTTCATTGAGATCCCCAGTACATCACTGATTCAAATACAATGAAAATGCTCTATAAACATATGTGGTTGAAGAGGACGGAACCAAACCAGTAAACTCAAACCTCACTGGCTAACCAATAACCAAACACAAAAGAATGTCTATCAACTAGTTTAAAATTGCACAAATATGAGAAGAGGGATACCAGTGACACTTTAAGATATAAATATTATTACAGCATACACTTATAAAAATATCATAATGAACAATGTCAGCATGTATATGTTTAGTTTTTATAGGGCTCTCTTAATGAAGTATAAACTATTTGGATAATTATTTGTGTTGCATACCAATTTTTGTTTCAAAGATTTCATTGTTATAATAAGTTTTGTTGATGCTAAAAGTGATTTTATAATTTTGGGACAGTGCTGATGTGTGAAAATTTAGGATTCACAGAGGGAAGAGTTTCTTGGAAAATTAGAGAGAGAGAGACCATGCTTGGTATGACAAGGAAAAGGGAACATCGTTTTACCCACCCAAAAATAGAAAAAAAATGTGTAGGTACAGGTGCATTATCAGATCTCATGGTAGAAAAATAAAGACAGAGAAGGAGTAAGAACTTTCCAAAGAATGTGAGGTAAGTTATTGGGGAGAGAGAGACAGAGACAGAGACAGAGACAGAGACAGAGACAGAGACAGAGACAGAGAGAGAGAGAGATTATCAAATACAGAGAGGGAAAAGGAGGGAGAAAGGAGAAAAAGAAGTACAACATAAGCTTAGAGTTATGGAGAAAGGATTCAAGTTTAAGTTTTTACTTGGAAAAAAGTAAATAAAATTTTGAAGTCTGTGTTTTTAAGGACAATTTTATTTGTGTACATTTTTTGCAAAACATGTATATTACTCACTTAATAATTTTACAAAATTATAAAACAATTTGGTGAGTGGGAGTGGAAAAAACATTTTTGGTGAAAATACTTCTTTTATTTTTGAGTATATTGTTACTGCATGGAATAATAACATATAAATATATAACATTAATTTTTTTATTTAAAAGCTGGCAGTTTGTTTGTGGAAGGTATACATATACAAGATCATGGGATGAACTTTTCAAGTATGACTAGGGAGATCTGCATAAATTATATGCATAACCTTGGTTTTCAGTAGTTTTGGTAACGAATGTTTTAACCACTTTAAAACTGCCATTTTTGCTTCACACACACAAATTGCTAAAATTGTCGAGTCTCTTCAATTGTGAGGAACACTATGTGATTCATTTCAGAAAGTTGAACCTTTGAATATGCATATCTAATTTGCATTAAAATACAGTTATCTGCATTGCTATTTTTGCAAGTCTGACTGTCAAAAGTGCATCTTACTGAATGGCTATTTTTTTTTTAATGACAGTTTGAGTGCATAAACTTTTTGGAAATGGATTGATAATTATTGTCTCAAGTCCAATGTCAGGATAAATTCACTGATGGTGAATATAGTTGAACAAACTGACATAGATATTATTTGATACTGAGTGAATTCATTTACAACTGCTATGAAATCGATGTGGAAATTAAAGAGCACCCAAATTCAAAGAAACAAATTATTTCAGAAGTTAAAAGTTTAAATACAATTGAAGTAGAAGAATGTATATGCGTAGCAGAACTTAGCTCTCTACAAATGAATTTTCAAACATTATTGGCAATTCACGAGGATTCACATGTACAATAGCACACCTTGTCCACATACACATGAACTCACGATCTCACACCACACATAGTTTTAATTACATTACTTCCATAAAAACAATACATCAAACCTATACACATTGAGGCATTTGCTTGATAAAAATTTCATACACACTGAAGGGACAAAAAGAAAACAGATATACTGCAATGGAGAGGCAAGGGACTATAAACATAAAACTTCTATGAGGCTCATAATGACTTTTTTAAAGATATATGGAACTTAGATATTGTATTTACATATATAATATAAACCAGCATGTGAAAAATCATTGCTAATTTAATTTTGTTTGTTTGTTGTTTTATTTTGTTTTGGATTTTTTTGAGAATCTACAATATTCCTGTCACCATAGACATTTGAAATAGTCAACAAGAGACAGATTGCCTTTTTTGTGGACCTTTTAATCTAGAGTGACACTCAGATAATGAAACAACAAACACATCTCTCAGATGATGACAGGTGATAGGAGAGTGGTAGCAGCTACAGGGAATAGAGTGACATGGGAACACATCAATCAAGTGCTTAATACCATGCTAGCAAACCTTACAGCTAGAAACTGCTGGAAGCAGGCAGGGTTTACTTACTTGAGCTGAACTGGCTCACCTTATTAACTGAATGGTTGAGCTGTGACACTCAGGTTCATCAAGGGAGCAGGCAAGAAAGAGTAAAGAAAACTAGCTCACTGCAACAGAGGGAGTAAAACTCAGATATCACTAAAGTTATTACTGAAAAGAATCTTGTCCATGTCCCCAATGATCTCTGTAACTTTTATAAAGTTTATAATAGTTAAGAATGTCAGAATAATTAGTGATGGACTCCTTTCATCTTACTCAGGCATGATAAATGAGTTATATTCTGAAAGCATTTATTAAACTTGGTCCAGTTTGAGCAGCATATGGAATTGAAGTATTATCACTCACAATCTAGTTCAAGAGATCCATAAAATCCCTCTGTCAGTTGAGAGAAATGTGGGATACTATCATGTTCATTTATAGAAAAGTGAAAGTTATATAATTTGTAAGAAATTACTATTAACATTTCTGAATTTGATAAGATACCAAAATTAGGACAGTACTTGCATGTATGTACATATATGTTAGATAGATAATTGTAAAAGAATTATAATCTGGCAACATTCTTGCTCTCTAAGAGTTCACATTCAAAGGCCTTTTTGGTCCGTAGTCTGGCTTAAATTCAGACACATCACAAGCTTTTAATCCCTTTGGCTGGAATACAGATATGCCTGCCTTTAATTCACATCTTTAATATCTCCGACTGGACTATAGACATGGCTGCCTTTAGTACCCATCATTTTCCTCTCTAGATAGAATATTGACATGCCTTTAGTAAACACTATAATGTGGTATACTATCACATTGTTTAACCCAAATGATGGTGAAGTTAGTTTGTAGAAGGAAGCATCCATGATTAAAAGTGACATTTAATTAAGAGAAAAACAAATGATAAATCAGTGATAGATTTGACAGAATGAGCCAGAGATAGAATACTACCAACACTTTTGAGAACAGACAGGTAAGAGAGGTGACTCAAAAATAGCACAGAGACAGTTGAACCAGTGCAGTCAATGCAGTTCATCCAGAAAAGCATCTTTAATATCTTGAAGCCATAGGACACAGCTGAAACACCTAAATGTGATCCCCGAGGTTGCAGTTAAAAGGTTCAAGCCACAGCCTCACAGGACCTCATATATGAAACTTAGGGTAATGAGCTGGAAGCAGGACCCTGAGACTAGTAAAAGGACGTGTGGGAGGACTCGAACCAGCCCAAGTCCTGAATTGAGGAACAACAGGTAAGTGGCCAGGTGCTACTGGGGAGTGTTCTGTTCATAAGCCAGACTTCTAGAT
>NW_022196899.1:40193001-40231882 GCF_008632895.1 Mastomys coucha | reverse complement strand
AATGTGTTCAAAAGTCAGAAAAGTGAGGGGATGCAAGTCCCAAGACCAGCCTCGGCCCAGATACTACTGGTGGCAGGTTCAGAGTAGGAAAGGCACATGAGTTACTGCTTGTGTAGACTGGGCAAGGAAGAGAAACCCTAGGGTGAGATCCGAGCACAGCACAGACCTACTGAAGGAACATGAAGTCTAGAGCCTAACCACAGGTTCCGGAGTGATTCAGGACATGGAACAGGTGTTGGGGGACGGAGGAGGCAGATGGGATAGCACCAGAGTGGCCCAGTTGGGCAGTATTGGCCAGGAGGATGAGGTAGAGATATAGTTATTGCTACACCGCAAGGCTGTGAAGCCTCCGGGGCACAGTCAGTGGGACTTTAAGGCTGCCAAGGCAGTGAGGAATGCTCAGGCCACCCTGAAGGATCTTGAGACAAGCCCACGGAGGAAGCCCAGCCACTCCTCTTGGGTCCACATGACTCAGGGCCCTCATTCAAGTACTGTGTTGTGGACACGCTGCCACTACAGCTGTCAGAGCACTCAGCAATGTCTTCTTAGAGGCCCAGGGGTTTCTCTGGACCCTGAAGAGTCCCTGTCAGACAGAACGAGGTGGCAGAGAAGGGAGGCAGTAGTGAGAAGTATGTTGGGTTATCCTGGAACTCTAGGAGGCTGGAAGAGGAGTATCAAGAACTGGGTAAGGGCCAGAGGTACAGGAGGTAGGGAGATGCTGAGGGTGGGGACCGTAAGGGTCCGTGCCCATGACTGCAGTGGTGAGTGAGGCCCAAGGGTTCTGAGCTTAAGACCTCCCAGCCAGGAGGTCTTAATCTGTCCAGATTTCAGTACTTCTGCAGAGTGGGGAGGTGTCTGTGCACAGATGTCTGGAGCAGCATAGACAACAATGGGGAGATGGTCAGAAGCCAGGAGTACTAGAAAAGAAACGAAATGGACTTTGCATACCACCGTCTCATCCATCTCCACGGTGACCCACAAGAAAGGCCCTGGGCAAGTACAGCTGAAGGTCAGAGAGGGTATCAGACGGCTCAGTAGACCACTACTAAGCCTCCGACTCCTGCAGGTGAACATGTGGGAAGGCAAACCCTCTGATAGGGACCTTGTTTTCTTGCAGAACCTGCAAGAGAAGCCAAACAGTGTGGGCACCCAAGAGAGGAGGACGTCCTGTCACCTGCCCTGTCTCTTGCCCTCATGTGTTGGTGTACATGCTCACAGGTGGGCCTGGGCCAGAGCTGAATCTGCTGCTCTCTGCCACTGCCACACTGCCTGTGCCAGAGCACGGAAGTCTGAGACAGAGAAAGGGTTGGCACTGGCAGTGGCTAAGGCTTGGCACCTCCACCTTGGGGAGCTGGCACACAGGGCTCCTGTTGTTCTTCTTGGCTCCAGGAACATCCTCCTCACTTTCAGAAAGGACACAATGCCAGGAAGTGGTGGCAGGGATTCTATGTCACCCTCTTGCTGATCAGAGCAGGGACCCAGTAGCTAGGCCAGCGGGGATGTGCAGCTGGTAGGAGGACCTCAGCAGAGCAGGAGGATCTCTGTGGGAAGGGGGTCTTGGCCGCTTGGCTTGCCCTTTATCCCACTCTGGATTTTCACACATCCACAGCCAGCAGCTGGTCCCCAGAATCCAGGATGAAGGCTGCAGACGAGTGTCCTTGCAAAAATAACTCTGAGCCTGTCCCCATGGGAGCAGGTTCCTAAGAGCACATGAGCTGGCTGAGGCCCACACAGAAAGCCCACAGGGTGCGCTCCTACACACAGTGGCCAGGGTCATGGCTGTAGGCGTTCCAGGTACTGTGGCAGGGGGTTTTCCTTGACATACTTCTGGATGTACCAGCAGGTGAGGTGGGCCTTCAGGTCTTCCTCCACCACGAAGTCCAGAGCAGCCTTGGCCAGGTGCTTGGCGATGCCACGCCCACGGTAAGCATCTGGGACTTCTGTGTGTTGCAGGTCCACCATCCGCTTGCCCACATTCTCATAGAGCAGGACAGCCCTGTCATGACATCTGTTGAGGTGCACGGAGAACTGGCAGCATTGGCGGTTGTGCTCCACGTGGATGGGGCCGCCCTGCTCCAGCGCGATCGGCTGGGTACCAGAGGTAGTTTTTACCTGGAGAGTTTTACAGAGACAGGTTGCAGATAGCTACACATGGGAAAGACAAAAGGAGCCAGAGAAGAAGAAAAAACCTGAAGATTAGAACAAATTGCCAGAGTTAGCTTGAGACAGAGCATAGCAATTCAGTGAGACGCCAGTTTGAATCAGTCAGATTGGAGAAGAGTTTAAATTAGAACAGCTGAGTTGAAGTAGCCAGGCAGAGTTTATTCAGCAGCAAGCCTCAGAGATAACAATTAATTCTGGATAATAAAGGATATATTTAAGGGTATTATATAATATATAACATATATATGATATATACATATATAGGTATAAATATGGTTATACATAGATGATAGAATAGAAGGTAGATAAATTGATAGATCAAAATAAATGAATAATAGAAAAGAGAGAATAGGAAATAAAGAAAGAAGAGAAATAATAATGGAAGAAGAAAAAGAGTGAAAGAAAAAGAATAAATCTCTTTAATATCACACTAATTCCTGCTCCTGCATTATTCTTAAGAAAAAAAGAGAATTAAATGTTCATAGAAATAAAACTATTACAATTTATAAATCATGAATTTCTTAAAGGACTGGATGTTGTTTAAGATTTTTTTCTTATTTCTATAGTATCTAATAGAGCACTGAAATATTTACAGTACTTTGAGAGATGAAATTTTTCTTGATTACCATGTGCAGACTCAAAGGCTAAGAATATTCTTAATGGTGATAATGATTACTGATTTAATATTCACAATAGTGCTGAGCTCAATGGGGGAGGTCTGGAGTCTGAAGCTCGGGAATGAATGCAGTCTGTGGAGGTTAGATCTGTTCTTGCTTGTAACTTCAGCACAAAGGAAGCAGAGAGAGGTAGGTTTGTGATCAGCATGGGATAAAACAAAACCTTGTTTAAAAAACTAAAAATAAGGAACCCTTCATAAAGAAAAACTAAACACAATAAGTGAAGCATCCTCTACAGAGTCCAGGCTGAAAGATACGGATTCCCACATCCTCGGTGTCCATAAGATGGTCTTCAGTCAGCCTTGTTGATATCTTCCTCAGGTTAGAGTCACTAGTGTAGGTAGGCAGGAAACCAAGTGCATTTAGACATGAAAAGCCAAGAACATTTCTAATCATGTGATTCTTTAGTGCTCAGGATAGCATAAGACGTTGACAAAAAGTGCATTTAATACCATTGAAAAATTAGATTCTTTTGTTAGATAGATAAAAACATGTGAATGAAATAAGGAAAAAAGTCAAATGTAACCAAGAATGATAATCAAATATGTAAAATCACACATGAAAACAAGAAAAGTTAGCAGTTTCCTAGTACAGATTAATCTGAATGCAATATGCACAAATGTGAAAGCACCACAGTTAGTCATTTTGGTAATCAACTTTCAGGTAGTGGGTAAGGGAAGGAAGGTAATGAAAGGACTTCTTTAATCCCCAGTGCAAATGTGGATAGAAGCATTCATGCATGAAGAGACTAAGGAGCAAACTTTGAGTAGAATGCACAGTTCCCCAAAACTGATACACTACCTCAGGTAACACACTGGACAATGTCACTCTTAAGTTTTCAAGGAATGACATTGTCTAAGTAATGAGTGTGATCTCAACTATCCACAAGGAAACCTCAAACAACAGCTGTAAAATTGTTAAAATGTTATTCTTTTTAAAAAGTTATGGTTTTATTCTGACTCTAGTACCTAGTGCTTCAGGTATATGATTGCTTTTGAAGTTCCATAAGATCTGTTGGCCTTGATGACAGTGGATGATTTAAACTTTATTCCCCACTAGAAAGAGAGAAGGATTACCTCTGAGGAACTACCTTAATAAAATAGGTTGTCTATACACAGGGAAGGAGGAAATATACAAGATGCTATCAGAAATATAAAACAGATATAAAACCAGATGGAAGAACCTTTTGATGTAAGAGTTACTGATTAAATTTTTGCAAAGGAAAATGCCTGTAAAATATCTTTGAATCCTTGAGAAAAAAAAGTGACTGTTAACAGAGGTTTAGTAAGGAGAATCTCTTTGTATCTCTGCACTTATCTAAAAGCCTTCTAAAAAGATGACAAATGGGAGGTTTCATTACTTCTGAGTTTACTTTATATAGTCCTCTTGAAAAAGAGCACTGTATATTTTAGACTATACTGTATTTAACTTTTAATATTATAGTGTAAATTCTATAGAATGTCTATATCCCAATAAAAGTTTTTATAAGTTTTGTTTACTTTGTGTCATTTGTTTATGACAAATTATCTGACAAGACAGATATTTTTATTTTTATGTAGATTATTTCACAGTGTCCCCTTTTTAATCACTCATCTCTCCAACCTCAAAACTTTGTCTGTCTTGATACTCAAGGATGAAGTCAAAGATGAACACAAAAAAATTCATATAATTTGTTTATTTGTTACTTGTTCCCTTTTACCTTGACAAAGTTGAATGAGCTCATTTTAAATTATGAGCAAATGGTTCATGACCCTTTGTTCTTACAATTAACAGTCACAGTTCTCTTGGTGATTTCTTACATTCAAAGATAATTGACTCATATCCTATTTCCTCCTCACTGAATAATAACTTCTCTATCTTACCTCATAATTGTTTGTATTAGTTTGGCAGAATAATTGTATGAAGGAATGCTACCTCCAAATTGGCTCATTAATAATGAAATTGCCTTTTACTTTACCAGAGACATGGGGAAGGGTAGAATAATATGTTAGGCATCTTGTGTTTAGCAGGTTCTTTCAGGGAATAGTTTGTCTTTTACTTGGACATGGTATAAAGTAGAAAGGCAATTGCATTGGGTCTCACTTGCAACAAATCTCTATCAGAAGATAGGCACTTAGACCAGGTAGTGGTGGCACAGGCCTTTAATGCCAGCACTTGGGAGGCAGAGACAGGCAGATTTCTGAGTTTGAGGACAGCCGGGTCTACAGAGTGAGTTCCAGGACAGTCAGTGATACACAGAGAAACACCATCTCAAAAAAAAACAAAATAAATAAATAAATAAATAAACTCTTCCTTTTAAAAAAATAGGCACTTAGCAGCTTCTCAAAAAGTCATCATTCTAATATAAACCTTTTATATGGTAATATTAAAGCATGTACTCTTTGAATAATATAAATATTTGAACTACACAATTAGAAGTATAGGCTACAGTATATGATCAATATATATGAAGGCATATTATAACTAAATATTTATTTTTAAAATTATTTATATTTTTACTTATTAATTTTACATCCCACTCACTGCCCACCTTCCAGTCACATCTTCCCACAATCCTTCCCCCATTCTTGACTTCTCTTTTCCTCCGAGAAGATGGGGGCCCTCCTGGGTACTCCCCTAGCCTGGCACATCTCCTCGCTGAGGCTAGGTACTTTCTTTCCAAATAAGGCAAGGCAAGGCAAGGCAGACCAACAATTAAAACATATCACATGGGCAGCTTTTGGGATAGCTCTGTTTCAATTGTTCCTGACCAACATGAGGAGGTATGTGCAGAGGCCAAGGTCCAGGCCTGGTGTGTTCTTTGGTTGGTGGCTTAGTCTCTGAGAGCCTCAAGTGTCCAGGTTAGTTGATTATGTTGTTCTTCTGGTGGAGCTCCCCTTGGGGCTACAATAGCCTTCCTCTTATACTTCCACAAGAGTCCCCAGTCACCCTCCCTAGGTTCCCAATCAGCCTTCCTTGGTTCCATATCCCCAATGCTTTCTATTACTCCTGTTTGCCTTGAGTTTTCAGGTGTACTTTTAAATTGTTAGTGTGATAACTCTAATTTCTTTATGAAGGCACTTACTGCTATGAACTTTCCTTTTTGGATTACTTTCAATACCTAGAATTTTGGGTATGCTGTGTTTTCATTTACATTGAATTCTACAAAGTCTTTAATTTCCTTCCTTTTTATTTCTCTCTCTCTCTCTCTCTCTCTCTCTCTCTCTCTCTCTCTCTCTCTCTCTCTCTCTCTCTCTCTTCCCTCTCCCAGAGATCATTAAGTAGAGTGTTATTCAATTTACATGAATGTGTAGGCTTCTGTTGTTTTTGTTATTGCAGCCCAGCTTTAATACATGGTGATCTGATAAGTTACAAGACGCCATTTAAATTTTCTTATATCTCGAGCCTTGCTTTGTGATTGACTGTAAGGTCAATTTTGGGCAAGGATCCATGAGGTGCTAAGAAGAAGGTATATTCTTTTGTGTTTGAGTAAATTATTATATAGATGTGTGTTAGTTTCATTTTGTTGATTGTGTCTATTAGTTTCCTAATTTCTCTATTTAGATTTTTGTCTGGATGACCTGTCAATTGGTGAGAGTGGGGTATTGAAGTCTCCAACTGTTAGCTAGTGGGGTTCGCTGTGGGAGATAAACTTTAGCAATGTTTCTTTTACACATGTGGGTTCCCTTATGTTTGGGGCATAGATGTTGAGAATTGAGATGTCATTGTGGTAGATTTTTTTTTCTCTGATGGGTTTGAAGTGTCCTTGCTTGCCTCTTTTGATTAATTTTCATTGGAAGTCTATTTTATTATATATTAGAATGGTTATTCCAGCTTACTTCTTAGGTCAGTTTCCTGAGAAAATTTTATCCCAGCCCTTTACTCTGAGGTAATGTCTATGTTTATTGCTAAAATGTGTTTCTTACTTTTTTCATATCCTTTCTATGATCAAGTGTCTTTTTATTGGGGACCTGATTCCATTGATGTTGATATTCTTTCTTTGTTCTGTAGATTTTGTTCTTTGATTATTAAAGGGTGGGAGGATTTTCTTTTATGGTCCAGTCTAATTGGTGTTCTATAGATTTCTAGTATGTTTATAGGCATCTCTTTCTTTAGGTTTGGAAAGTTTCCTTCTATGATTTTGTTGAGAATATTTTCTTGGCCTCGGAGCTGGAACTCATTATATTCTTCTATTCCTATAATTGTTATGTTAGGTACTTTCATGCTATCCTAGGTGATTTTGTCAGGAATTTTTTTAGTTTTAACATTTTCTTTGATGTATCACGTTTTTCTATGGTGTCATTTATTAACTGAGATTATGTCTTACATTTCCTGTATTCTGTTGGTGATGCCAGCATCTGTTGTTCCTGTTTTCATGCCTAGGTTTTCCATCTCTAGGATTCACTCAGTTTGCGCTTTTTTATTGCTTCCATTTCCACATTTAGGTCTAGTACGGTTTTAGTTATTTCCCTCATCTATTTGAATTGTATTTTCCTGTATTTCTTTATGGGATTTATTTATTTCCTTTTTAAAGGCCTCCATCATCTTTATAAGATTGGATCTAAGATTATTTTCTTGTGTTTAGGTTGTGCTAGGATGTTCAGGGTTTGCTGTATGGGGTAGTTGTGTTCTGAAGGTTTCATATTGCCCTTGCTTTTGTTGATTGTGTTCTTTCTAGGATGGTTAGCCATCTGGATTACTGTGGCTCGTGGATGTTCTAGTTGTAGTAGGTATTGGGTAGGGGATTATCCTCAATTGTTCTGGTGTGACAGGCCTTGAATTGGTATCATTGTGTTGTATTTTTCAGGATCTGAAGGTGTGTAGGGTAACAGGCTCAACAGGTATGATGAAGGTAGGAGAGTTGGTAGGAAAGAAAATTGAGGCTCCCTGGGATAGTAGGCTGCTCAGGACAGTTCAGGCTTGTTCCAAGGGACTCAGTTGGAGGAGAAGACGTGTAGAGAAATAGAAGCTTACATGTATGGTTCAGGCTCAGCAGGTATTATGAAGATGAGAGGGGAAATGGAGGAGAAATGGAGGTCACCTGGGGATAACAGGCTACTCAGGCTAAGTAAATAAATATATCATCATCCCATCTATCATGAATCAATCAGTCAGCAAGTCAGTCAACCCTTTATTTTATCCACATTTCTGTTCCTTGGTTTAACTTAACTGATTTTTTTTTCTAAATAAGTGAATATCATTTAAATCAAGTTGAAAGTAGTTATTTTGTTTTCCAAAGCTTTATGAAAAAATAAATGTTTGTCTCAATCTTAAGAACATTTATATTTTTCTTGTAAACAGGGCTGTAATTTGTTCATCCTAACTTGAAAAGTCAAAAACTTGTCAGATATCAATGGGAGGAGAGACCCTAGGTCCTGTGAAGTCTTGATGTCATGGTGTAGGGGGATGCCAGGGCCAGTGAAGCAGAAGTAGGTAGATTAGTGAGCAGGGGGTAGGGGATAGGATGGGGAGTTTTCGAAGGGGAAACCATGAAAGGGGATAACATTTGAAATGGAAATAAAGGGAATATCTAATAAAAATGTTTTAAAAAAGATGGTCTTAAACAAAACAAAAACAAAAACAAACAAACAAACAAACAAACAAAAACCTCTACTCCAAACCATCAGGGATGACTGCTTTAGGGAACTGCATGAGACAATTCTGTCCTTCTCTAACCTATCCTGCCAAATGGACTTGAGTTCCTGCCATCATATCTCTTCCTTTCAACTTCCTGTGCCACAGCCACTAGCAGAGAAAAGTATTTGGCTTCACTCTCTCAGACATTTTTAATATTTATACTTGAGTCATACAGTTACTAAAGAACTTTTTGTGCAATGATGTACTTTAGTTAATTATTTACTCATTTGCTTTTTCTCTTAGAGAAAAGATTACTAGAAGACAACACAAGTACCTGCATCTACAGCACAGTGCCAGGATGTTTTATTGGGAGCATTGGTATTCTACATTGAGTTAATTACATCTCTCTAAAAAGGAATCTGTGAGAGTTTTCCCTGTGTTCACAGATACACATCATCTAGCCTATAACATGGAAGCTTCTTCTATTTACTTTATTTTCTTTCTTTCGTTTTAATATATTCCTTCTTCATGCAATATATCCTGACTACAGTCTCCCCTCCATTAATCCACTTCTCCCAGTCTCCTATCACCTTACTCCCTCCTCCATATTCATTGTTCCTGAGATTCTCTTCAAATGAGAGCAGCCCTCCCAGAGATATCAATTGAATACATTGACATCGGGTTTTTACATAAGTCACGTTTCATTTAAAATAATTTACTTGAGGATTAAAACATGGTTTCCAGTGGTTCACAACTTGTTGGCCACTTAAGATCACCAGAAAACCCACACTTGTATTAGGAAACATATCTGTAGCAAAATTACAGCTGTGAAGTAGCAACAAAGATAATTTATGAGGGTCATGACAATATGAGGAAGTATATTCAAGGGTCACAGCATTAAGAAGGTTGAGAATCATATGCTTAGTGGGTAAAACATTCATAATAGTGTGTCTTGTATAAAAGTTATTATATATCCACATTCTGTTCATGTATATATATATATTTTAATTATGTTATGTATATTATATGCATCATCATGTATGCAAAATTATAAATATGGTGATAAAATTAAATATTGATGATGTATAACTGGGAAAATGAAATCTGTATATGATATATGGGATTTTTATTCTTCTCACATATATTACAACTCAGTCTCAGGTTTCTTTTCCAATTATGTCTTTCCCCATAGCCTCTTTCCACAAGATCCACTCCTCCTTCATTTTCCTTTAGAAAAGAGACAGCTTCCTGGATATCAACCAAATATGGTATAACAACTTACAATAGCACTAGGCACATATATTCTTATCAAGGCTAGAGAAGACAAACCCAATAGGAGGAAAGGAGTCCTAAAAGTAAACAAAAGAGTCAGACACAGCCCCTGCTTCCACTGTTAGAAATCACATAAGAATTACAAGGTATACAACCACAATATATGTGCAGAGGACCTAGCTCAGATGCATATACGCTCCTTGATTGTAGCTCCAGTTGCTGTGAGCTCTTATGAGCACTGGTTAGTTGATCCTGTGGAACATGTTCTTGTGGTATCTTTGATCCCTCTGGCTCCTACCAATCTTCTTCCTCTAGTTCCAAGGGACTCCTGAGTTTCAATTAATGTTTGGCTGTGAGTGTTTGCATCTGCTCTCATCAGTTGCTGGCTAGAGCTTCTCCAATGATGATTCTACTATGTTCCATTCTGTGAGTATAGCAGAATATCATTCGGAGTCATTTCATTGAATTTTGGTCCAGTGGTGTTTGGGTCTATCTTAGAACTCTGGGCTATCCAAACTCTGGTTCCTTGTCCTCCAGGCAGTGTCCAGCATGGGATTCCTCTCTGACATGGGCTGAAAGTTGGACTAGCCATTGATTGGCCACTCCCACAAGTATTGGCAGGACAAATTGTAGTTCAGTGGTCTTGTGGCAGGATTGATGTCCAAGTACTTACAATGGAATCTTTGCCTTGTTATAGAATATGCCCTGTTCAGGCTCAGTACTTCATGACTAGGAATATTAACTAGGGTTACTGTTGTAGATTCCAGGGAGTTTCCACTGCACAAGGTTTCATATTGCTCCCTAAATGCACCCCCCATTCTCCCAAAACATTTTCCCTCATTCTACCTCACATGATTCATCCTATTTTCATCCCCACTGACCAGACCACCTGTAAAATTTGTTCTATTTCTCCTTCTCAGGGACTTTTGGTATTATAGTGTTAATTAAAGCTTCTTTGAAGATACATACTTTGACACATGAGAAAGTGTGCCACTAAACCACCATCATGTGACAGGGATGTGTCCAACTCTTCTACATCCTGTCTTTCTTCTACACTCCTACTGTACATATAGAAAGATGCCAAAACTTTTTCTTATGCAGATGGAAAAGAATAATCAAATGGGCCAATTCTAGATGTCATTATATCATAAAGCCTGTTCAAGTAAAGGCAGTGTTTGTGTGATGGGCTTCTGGCTAGCATCATGGGTGTCTGAGTGAGTTCCCAGTGGTGTCTGTGTGAATGAGTTGTGGATCTGAAGGTATCATAGTCTGCAAGAGAATATCTGATTGGTAGCAGGGAGTTTATGTGTGCCACTTCCTCTCACACAGCTTGGAATCCTTCCCAGAATACAGGAACATTGAACATTGGCATGTTAGTAAAGTTTAAGGATTTTGCTGAAGGAATGTATTACAGCCTTGATGAATTTCCCTCAAATCTGGAAATAAAAAATGGTACTCAATTAGGGAGCCACTAGAAGACACTGTTTTATATTATGGAACAGGCATTCAATCAGGATCAAAATCAGACATCCCCTTCCCCTCTAGAAGTGTACATTTAATACTAACAAAATAACCTTTGATAAACTCACTTTGTTTACAATTTGAATTTCTCAGTCAAAAAGTCTGTGGATTTTTTCCAATTAGACATAAACAAAACCTCTCCTGGTAGGTAAGGTTTATTATATAAATTATAAGTCTATTCAAGTGATAAAGTAAGATTTCTTTTTACAGATGCTAAGGTAAACTTGAAAAAAAATTCCTCAATTTTCTAATGAACCATTCATCTTGCAGAATATACTAAAAGAAAGAACTCCCCCTCTCAAAAAATATGCTAAATGTCAAAACAGAATGGAAGCTCTTTTTAATTTAATCCCATATTCTCAGTTAAGTCTCATCTATGCTTGCAGGTAGAAACAATCCCAATACTTCAAAAATTGTTGATACTCTAGCCTTCTCAACAAGCCTCACATCCATCCTCAAATCCATCACAACTATTTTGACATGCATGGTAGAAAGCAAACCTTGTCTCTGTTATAACAGCTGCTTCATATTTAAGATATATATGGGAATGTATGGCATTTTGAACTCTTTGAAGAATTTCATTGTTTTTTTATCTGCCTTTTTTTTCTCTATGTCACTCCCCACTTTTGCTGGTAACAGTTGCCTCACACATATATGTAAATTTGGAATTCAGTGTTGAGTTGAGAAACCCTTCCATTCTATGTTTTTAAATTAATATTCCATGCAAAGGTATGCAGCTACTGAAAAATAAGAGAAAATGTGTGATATGAAGCAATAAATGTATGTTAAATAATATTTAGAAGGACACAAAAATATTCAGAAATACATCTAGTAAAGAACAAACAAAAATAACAATTCTCAAGGAATTATTATATATAAAATAGCAGAAATACTTTAAAGAAAAATAATAAGTTGAAATTTATTTACCACAAATGCTTTGTATCAGATTTTACTGTTAGTTAATAGCTGACTAGTGGTTGCTTTGGAATAATTGGTCTACACTTTACACAGATAATATTTAGGATTTTTTTTAAATCCAAATATTCTAATTTTCTTGGTTATAAAAATTTTGACAGGAGTTTATAAATGAACAAATTTGATGAGGGGATTTAAATTTGGTGAATGTTTGAGTGTGATCTTACACAGGAGAGTTATGGGTTGCTAAGGGCTGTCATTAAATATTGGAGACTTTTATCAATGCTGACAAGAAAATTGGTATTCTGAGCCAACCTTATTCCAGAAGAAGGAAGATCGTAGAAATCTTAAACTTTCTTATCTCTGACTTTACATGCTTCCTCTCACTTCTTAATCAGACCTACACATGACCTGTGCATGTGTTTTCATCAGAAATATGTCCTACAAATGTGATCTGTTTCTGCTTTGAGAATATTTGATACTTGTGTTATATAAAGCCACCCTGTGACAGTGGGAACCAACATCTCAAAGAAGCCACTTTCAGTCAACAAATATTCCACATGGGTATCTAATCACTGTGCCATTTTGACCTGACAGTAGAGCAACTCTTTGATGGTAAGAAGAAATTTATTGTTTTTTATCTGCCTCTTTTCTCTATGTCGTTCCCCACTTTTGCTGGTAATTCTTCAATAGCCCAAGTAATCAACTGATACTCCAATCCTAATGTATACATTAATGCAAATTAAACCTAAGTATTTGGAAGCTTACAAAGGGACTTTCTTCTTGAGCTAGGTTGTCATATAAAACTGACAAAGTGAAGTGTAAAGATTTCCACTCTGTCTAGTCCTTTCAGCTGTTCACAGTCAGATAGAAGATCTGGTAGCTTCTAACTGACAGTACCTTAATATTAGCATTCCTAACATATCTGTAGATCCTACTCTAAAGTTTGTACACATGATACCCTGTTTTATTTAAACCTTATAGGGAATGAACATTATAGAATTATTGAAAAATAGGAAGTCTCAGGACACACCAAGACCAAGTTCTCAGCACAAAAGTTCTCCAAGTTCTCCAAGAAGAACAAAGGCAAAAAATAACAAAGACAGGAGACAGAGAACAAGGGAGAAAAAATTAAAAAAACAAAGAGAGAGGAAAGGGATATTTGCCCTAAGGAACAAAGAATTGTTGAGGCCCAGAAGGTTCTGTGACTTCTAGAGACAGTCCAGAGAAAGAGTGAAGTCCAGACATGTCTAAACACTGAATTTCACATCCTGAGACAAACAGGAGTAGAACTGCTTCCTTCCTGCTCTGAACTTGCATTCCCTACAACACAGTCCTTTTTACCCCCATGTCCACCACTCTTAAGGTGGTCATGAAGCCTGGTGACCAGATTACAGGTTAAACTTTCTCTCTTCCTGTAAGGACATGGCCAGTAAGTACCTGGAATTCCTATTTATGCAATTTAAGCAATTCCAGAATCTCAGCACCAGCCAATAATGTACACTAACCCACCCAAACCACACCTCACTCCCCAAGATTTATAGCCTTCTTCACCCCCAATAAAGAGAGCAAGTTCACTGAAAACTGTCTCTGGAGAAGGCTGTTTCTATAGTACTCATGCTGACCAAGATCCTGACTAACATACAAAGCTTCGTTCATTCCTGTCTAGCTTCATACACAACAGTGCCTGAATACCCTGAGGGGATACGAGAGTGAGGTTGGTATACTGCCTCTGGATAGAGAGGAGTCAGATCATAACAGATGGCAGTTTATGAAAGAAAAATAAAGGGACCCCTATGTTGGAATGACTTGGTTAATTTTGTTGGGCATGTCAATTAGGGTAGACAAAGGAGGGCTTTTGGTTGCTGGACTCCAGTACCAAAGTAGCTGTGTCAACTTCAAGAAGAGGAAATGGCCAGAAAAGGGAATAGACATTGGTAGCTAGCTTTAAGAACGTTTTTGGTCTCTCAGACACTGAGTCACCAACCAGGCAGCAAATTCTAGCTAATATGAACACCCCCCCAACACACACACATACACACAGACATATACAGCAGAGGACTGCTTGGTCTGGCTTCAGTGAGAGAAGTTGCAGCTAACTCTCAAAAGACTTGAGTACCAAGGAGTGGGAAAAACTGGTGGGAGGGTGAGGGATCATCCTCTTGGAGATGGGGGAGGAGGAATGGAATGAGGAACTGTCATATGGCAGTCCAGGAGGGAGATAATGACTGAACAAAAAAAAATTAATGATAATTAAAATTAGGTAAAATTAAATTTAAAAATAATGTTATCTAATAGATTGCAAGGCAGAGAGAATGGGGGAAAAAAACACTTACCAGAGCTAAGACTAAGTCAGGTGAATAGATAATCCTAACAAGGCTATGTTACTCATAGATACGTGTCACAATTTCCTGTAGAGAGTTTCAATTTGAAATGAAATCTGGCCTTTCCTCCAAGTCTGCTGGGAGAGATTGCTAGCTAGTCTACTCCCCAGACGACATCAAATCCTGAGGCATCCCAGAAGATCCATGGACTCAGAGCATTTTGGTAAAAACTATCCCAAAGTCCCACATCGGCCTCTGGGAGCCCAGTGGACTCAGGGACCCATGACCCCAAAACCCCCACTTGCTGAATACCACTCCCCTTCTGCTCTTCCTTTCTGCTGGGACAGACTGCTAGCTAGTTTGCTTCCAGAAGACACCACATCCTGAGGCATCCCAAAAGATCTGTTGCACTCAAAGCATTTGATACCACACCTTGAGGCATCCCAAGTTATCTGACTCAGGGCATCTGACATCACAGCCAGAGACATCCTAGGAATTCCACTGCACTCAGGGTAACTGATACCACAACCTGAGGCATCCCAGGAGATCCTCTTCTAGACAGGGCAACTCAGAAACTGATCACCAACTTGTCTGCTTCCCTGAAGAAACCACAGGTTGAAGGCATCCCAGGAATTCCTCTGTAAACAGGACAACTGGGCAACAAACACCACAGTCTGAAGACCTCCTGAAGGCTCCATGGCATGCAAGACAACTGACCCAACAGACTGAAAGCCTCCCTGGAGGTCTGCTGCACACAGAGAAACAGAAAACACAATCCATAGGCCTCCATGGAGAACAGCTAACCACTCCTCTGAAGACCCAACAGTCTGGAGGCCGCCCAGGAGATCTACTGCAACAAGGGCAGGCAACAGATGAGCATCTTATCTTCTCTTCCCCTCGGAAGACCCCCCCAGTTGGAAAGACCCAAAGATCATCTGCTACAGCCAAGGCAGCAGACCTACCTGGAGACCTGAAGCAATTTAGGGACAAAAAAAGCAGACTACAGACACAGTCATCCAGGCCAGCAAACACCAGGGATAACCAGATGGTGAGAGGCAAGATGAAGACCATAAG
Source organism: Mastomys coucha (assembly GCF_008632895.1). Lineage (NCBI taxonomy): Eukaryota > Metazoa > Chordata > Mammalia > Rodentia > Muridae > Mastomys > Mastomys coucha. The sequence goes on along the minus strand of NW_022196899.1, from coordinate 40,216,380 downwards.
CAACAGAAGCCAATATACATGAGCATCATCAAAACCCAGTTCTCCGACCACAGCAAGCCCTGAATACGCCACCACACCTGAAAAATAGGCAGCTGACATAAAATCCTATCGCATGAAGATTAATAGAGACCTTTAAGGAGGATATAAATAGCTCATTGAAAGAAATATAGGAAAACACAGGTAAACAGGTAGAGGCCCTTAAAGAGGAAGCAAATAAATCCCTTAAAGAAATTTAGGAAAACACAATCAAACAGGTGAAGGAAATGCATAAAGCAGCCCTAGACACAAAAATGGAAGTAGAGGGTACTAGTTAGCTCTCTCAGAGCTCCCAGGGACTAAAACTCTAACCAAAGAGTACACATGAGGGGACTCATGGCTCCAGCAGCATGAGTATAGCAGGGGATGGCCAAGTCAGTCATCAGTGGGAAGAGAGGCCCTTGGACCTATGAATGTTCTATGCCCCAGTGTAGGGTAATGTCAGGGCCTGTAAACAGGAGAAGGTGGGATGGTGAGCAGGGGGAGGGGGAAGGGAATAAGGGATTGTTTTAGTTCTTGTTTTATTTTATTTTATTTTATTTTTATTTTTTCTTTGGAGGGGAACCTGGGAAAATTGATATTGTAAATAAAGAAAACATCTAATAAAAATGTGGAAGTAGAAACAATAAAGAAAACACAAACAGAGGCAAACTGGAAATAGAAAACCTAGGAGGGAAGTCAGGAATTACAGATGTAAGTCTCACCAAAAGAATGCAAGAGACAGAAGAGAGAATCTCAGGTGTAGAAGATATGGTAGAAGAGATTGACACAACTGTCAAATAAAATTTAAAATATAAAATAATCCAACCTAAAACATCCAGGAAATTCAGAACATAATGAAAAGGCCAAATTAAGAATAATTGAAATAGAGGAGGACAAAGATTCCCAGGTCAAAGAACCTGAGAACGTTTTCAACTAAATTATATAAAACTTCCCCAACCTAAAGAAAGAGATGGACATAAAGGTACAAGAAGCCTATAGAACACCAAACAAATGGGACCAGAAAAGAAAATCCTCTTGTCATATAATAATCAAAACAGTAAATGCACAGAACAAAGAAAAACTATTAAAAACTGCAAGGAAAAAGGGCCAAGTAACATACAAAGATTGACCTATCTGAATCTCAACAGAGACTATGAATGCCAGGAGAGTCTGGTTAGAGGTCATGCAGACTCTAAGAGAACACAAATGCCAGCCTACGCTATTATACACAGCAAAACTCTCAATCAACATAGGTGGAGAAACCAAAATATTCCAGGACAAAACCAAATTCAAACAACATGTGTCTACCAATCCAGCCCTACAGAAGATCCTTGAAGGAAAACCCCAACACAAGAAAGGTACATACAACAAAGAAAAGACAAGTTATTAAGCATATCCCAACAAAGACAAAAGCAAAGAGCCACAAGCACATAAAGCTACCTACAAAATCAAACATATCGGGAACCAACAGTCATCTCTTTAATATCTCTCGATATTAATGGACTCAACTCACCTATAAAAGTAACAGAATGGATATGCAGACAAGATCCAATATTTTGTTGCTTACAAGAAGCATACCTCCATAACAAAGACAGGCACTATCTCAGAGTGAAAGAATGGGAAAAGTTCTTCCAATCAAATGGTGCCAAGAAATAGGCTAAAGTTGCCATCCTAATATCTTATAAAATAGACTTTCAATGAAAAGTTATCAATGAAAAGTGATGAAGAAGGACACTTCATATTCATTAAAGGGAAAATCCACCAAAAGAAAGATTCAATCTGAACATCTATGCCCAAAATACAAGGTCACCAACATTCATAAAAGAAACTTTACTAAAGCTCAAAACATACATTGAATCCCACACGATAATAGTGGGGAACCTCAACACCCAACTCTCACCAATGAACAGGTCATTGAAAAAGAAACTAAACAGAGACAGAGTGAAACGAAGAGAGGTTATGAACAAAAAGGATTTAACAGATATCTACAGAACATTTCACCCTAAAACAAAAGAATATCGCTTCTTCTCATCACCTCATAGTATCCTTCTCCAAAATCAACTATATAATTGGTCAAAAACAACCTTCAACTGATACAGGAAGATTGAAATAATAACATGCATCCTATCAGATCACCATGGCCTAAGGCTGGTCTTCAATAACAGCAAAAACAACAGAATGTCCACATACACATGCAAACTGAACAACTCTTCACTCAATGATAACTTGATCAGTGAAGAAATAAAGAAAAAAATTAAAGACTTCCTGGAATTTAATGAAAATGTTGACACATCATACCCAAACTTATAGGACACAATGAAAGCAGTGCTAAGAGGAAAGTTCATAGCACTTTGTGCCCTGGTAAAGAAACTGGAGAGATCTTACACTAACTACTTAACCTCATACCTGAGAGCTCTAGAACAAAAGGAAGCAAACTCACACAACAGTAGAAGAAGGCAGGAAATAGTCAAACTCAGGACCAAATCAACCAAAGAGAAACAAAGAATACAATACAAAGAATCCGCAAAAACAAAAGCTGGTTCTTTGAGAGAATCAACAAGATAGATAAACCCCTAGTCAAACTAACTAAAGGGCCAAGAGGCAGAATACAAATTAACAAAATCAGAAATGAAAACGGAGACATAACAACAGAAACGGAGGAAATTCAAAAAATCAGTAGATCCTACTACAAGAACCTATACTTAACAAAACTGGAAAAATCTAGATGAAATGGATGGGTTTTTTTTTCTGGTCATATACCACATACCAAACTTAAATCAAGGGAAGCTTAAACTATCTAAAGAGGCCCATATCCCATAAGGAAATAAAAATCATTAACCGCCCCCCCAAAAAGGCCAAGGCCAGATGTATTTAGTGCAGAATTCTATCAGACCTTCAAAGAAGACCTGATACCAATATCCCCTCAAACCATTTCTTGAAATAGAAATAGAGGGGACACTACTGTCTTAGTCAGGGTTTCTATTCCTGCATAAACATCATGATCAAGAAGCAAGTTGGGGAGGAAAGAGTTTATTCAGCTTACTTCCACATTGTTGTTTATCACCAAAGGAAGTCAGAACTGGAACTCAAGCAGGTCAGGAAGCAGGAGCTGATGCAGCGGCCATGGAGTCATGTTCCTTACTGGCTTGCTTCCCCTGGCTTGCTCAGCCTGCTCTCTTATAAAATCCAAGACTTCCAGCCCAGGGATGGCACCACCCACAAGGGGCCCTACCCCCTTGATCACTAATTGAGAAAATGCCCCATAGCTAGATCTCATGGAGGCACTTCCCTAACTGAAGCTCCCTTCTCTGTGATAACTCCAGCTGGTGTCAAGTTGGCACACAAAACCAGCCAGTACAACTACCTAATTCATTCTATGAAGACACAAGGTCTAATACCTAAACCACACAAAGACCAACCAAAAAAAGAGTACTTCAGAGCAATTTCCCTTACGAATATAGATGCAAAAATACTCAATAAAATTCTTGCAAACTGAATTGAAGAACACTTCAAAAACATCATCCACCATGATCAAGTAGACTTCATCTCAGGGATGCAAAGTTGGTTCAATATATGAAAATCCATTAAATTTATCTATTATATAATCAATCTCAAAGGAAAAAAAATCACATGATCATCTTCTTAGATGCAGAAAAAGCATTTGACAAAATACAACACCCGTTCATGTTAAAAGTATTGGAGAGATCAGGAATTCAAGTCCCATACATAAACATAATTGAAGCAATGTACTGCAAACCAACAGACAATATAAAATTAAGTAGAGGCATACTTGAAGCAATCCCACTAAAATCTGGGACAAGACAAGGATGCCCACTCTCCCAGTATCTATGCAATATAGTACTAGAAATGCCAGCTAGCACAGTAAGAAAACAAAAAGAGATCAAGGGGATACAAATTGGCAAAGAAGAAATAAAGGTATCACTATTTGCAGATGATATGATGGTATACAAAAGCAACCTTAAAAATTCTGCCAGAGAACTTCTCCACCTGATAAACAACTTCAGCAAATTGGCTGGATATAAAATTAATTCAAATAAATCAGTAGCCTTCCACTTTACAAATGAAAAACAGACTGAGAAAGAAATTAGGAAAACAACTCCTTTACAATAGCCACAAATAATCTATTTTGGGGTAACTCTAACCAAACAAGTGAAAAACTTGTATGACAATAACTTCAATTCTCTCAAGAAAGAAACCGAAGATCTCAGAAAATGGAGAGATCTCTCCCATGCTCATGGATTGGCAGAATTAACATAGTAAAAATAGCCATCCTACCAAAGGCAACCTACAGATTGAATGCAACCCACATCAAAATTCCAACACAATTCTTCAAAGATATAAAAAAAAAAAAGAATTCTCAAATTATTTTGGAAATGCAAAACAAAAAACAAAAAAAACAAAAACAAAAACACAGAATAATGAGAAGAATTTTCAACAATAAAAGAATGGCAGGGAGAATCACCAACCTCTACCTCAAGGTTTATTACAAAGCAATAGTGATAAAAACTTCATGGTATTGGTACAGAACAGACAGGTTGATCAATGGAATAAAATTGAAGATCCAGAAATAAAATCACACACTTAAGGACACTTGAACTTTGACCAAGAAGCCAAAGATATAGAATGGATAAAGAAAACATCTTCAATAAATTGTGCTGGTCTAACTGGCTGTCTATATGTAGATAAATGAAAAGATACCCATAATTGTTACCTTTCACAAAGCTCAAGGACCTCAACATAAAACCAGATACACTGAATATAATAGAAGAGAAATTGGGAAAGAGCCTTGAAGTCATTGGCACAGGGGGAGATTTCCTAAACAGAACTCCAATGGCTCATGCCCTATGATCATGAATTGATAAATGGGACCTCATAAAACTTCATAATCAATAAGACAAATTGGCAACCTGCAGATTGGGGAAGAAACTTCACTAACCCAACATGCAATAGAGGGCTAATATCCAAAATATATAAAGAACTCAAGAAGCCAACAACCAAAAAAACTCAAATAACACAATCAAAATTGGGGTATAGAACTGTTTTACATACTAGAAAGTAATCGAAGGGCTTCCTTCACTTAAGGGCATTAGCAGGAACTGTTAGATTGGAACTTCCTGGTGCTTGCCTCCAGCAGACCCAGAGAATTGGCATGGGAATACCAAAATAGCCCCAGCAGGGAGGGCACCACTGCTCTTCTGCCTGCTTCACACCTGGATACCTGATCCTACTGACCTTGATGTGGCTGTCATTTAGCTAGTGACTTCAGTCTTGCTCTCAGTAAATTCGTGATCTTTCTAAGACTTTTATCGTGAAGGGATGTTGAATTTTGTCAAATACTTTCTCAGCATCTAATGAGATGATCAAATGAATTTTTTCTTGGAGTTTGTTTATATATTGAATTATATTGATGGATTTCCATATATTGAACCATCCCTACATCCCTAGGATGGAGCCTACTTGATCATGATGGATGATCATTTTGATGTGTTCTTGGATTCGGCTTGCAAGAATTTTATTGAGGATTTTTGCATCAATATTCATAAGGTCTGAAGTTTTCTTTCTTTGTTAGGTCTTTGTGTAGTTTAGGTATAAGAGTAATTGTGGCTTCATAGAACGAATTGGATAGAGTACCTTCTGTTTCTATTTAGTGGAATTGTTTGAGGAGTATTAGTATTAGGCCTTCTTTGAAGGTTTGATAAAACTCTGCACTAAACCCATCTGGTCCTGGGCTTTTATTGGTTGGGAGACTATTAATGACTGTTTCTATTTCATTAGCAGATATGGGACTGTTTAGGTTTTTTATCTAATCTTGATTTAACTTTGGTACCAGGTATCTGTCTAGAAAAATTTCCATTTCATCAGTCAAAATGGCTAGGATAAAAAACTCAGGTGACAGCAGATACTGGCAAGGTTGTGGAGAAAGAGGAACACTCCTTCATTGCTGGTGGAATTGCAAGCTGGTACAACCACTTTAGAAAATAATTTGGCAGTTCCTCTGAAAATTGGACATAGTACTTCCAGAGGACCCAGCTATACCACTCCTGAGCATATACCCAGAAGATGCTTCAACATGTAATAAGGACACATGCCCCACTATGTTCATAGCAGCCTTATTTATAACAGCCAGAAACTGGAAAGAACCTACATGTCCCTCCAATAGAAGAATGGATACAGAAAATGTGGTACATCTACACAATGGAGTACTACTCAGCTATTAAAAACAATGAATTTATGAAATTCTTGGGGAAATGGATGGATCTGGAGAATACCATCCTGAGTGAGATAATCCAATCACAAAAGAACACACATGGTATGCATTCTCTGTTAAATGGATATTAGCCTAGAAGATCAGAATACACAAAGTACAATCCACAAACCATAAGAAACACAAGAAGAAGGAAGACCAAAGTGTGGATACTTCATTCCTTCTTAAAGGGGGGAACAAAATACCCATGGAAGGAGTTGTAGAGACTAACTATGGAGCAGAGACTAAAGGACGGACAATTCAGAGACTGCTCCACCTGGGAATCCTTCCCATATTCAATCATCAAATCCAGACACTACTGTGGATGCCAGCAAGTGCTGGATGACAGGAGCCTGATATAGTTGTCTCTCCTGAGAGGCTCTGACAGTACCCGAGTAATACAGAAGTAGAGGCTCACAGCCATCCATTGGACTGAATACAGGGCCCCCAATGAAGGAGCTAGAGAAAGGACCCAAGGAGTTGAAGTGTTTGCAGCCCCTTAGGATGAACAATAATATGAGCTAACAAGTACCTTCAGAGCTCCCAGGGACTAAAACTCCAACCAAAGAGTACAAATGGGGGGACTCATGGCTCCAGCACCATGCATATAGCCGAGGATGGCCAAGCCAGTCATCAATGGGAGGAGAGGTCCTTGGTCCTGTGAAGGTTCTATGCCCCAGTTTAGGGGAATGCCAGGGCCAGTAAGCAGGAGGGAGTGAGATGGTGAGCAGGGGGAGGGGGAGGGAACAGGGGATTGTTTTAGTTTTAGTTTCTTTTCTTTTTTTCTTTCTTTTTTTTTTTTGGAGTGGAACCTTGGTAAGGAGATATTGTAAATAAAGAAAACATCTTTTAAAAAAACAACTAAATCTTCCATATCTATTTATTATAGCATCTTTGAATAATAGTGTGACATTTGCATTGAAAGTGTAGTTGCCTATAGGTGATATTGTTTATTTTACATTGTTATTTGGGTAACAAAATTAATATTTGAATTTAATTGTTGAATTTAAATACAATAAATAAAGCTTTTAATTTTAAATTTAATATGTATGTTTTAATAAGTCTTGTATTTTATTACAATATCAAGCCAAATAATTCTTTACAACATAATAATTTCATGGTATATTTTCATTACTTTTATAAATACCACAAATAGATATTTATAAATAATCTTGCTTAAACTTCAAAGCTTGCAATAGATTGAACAAGAAAAGGAATTGCAAGCAAAGATAGTAACACTCAGTGTTGTCAAACTTGCATACCTGTTGTTGATGACATATTTTCTATAAAAATGAGTATTAGATCATATAAGGAATGTGCTTTTTAATAAACCATACTACAACTTTACAAATTAATGTAGTACTTAAGACAGTTTCTTATTTTAAAATCAGTAAGTACCCAAGTTTTATTAATAATGACTAGTTAATATTTGTACAAAAATTAAAAATGAAAATTCATTCTTTGTATTATTTTAGTGAATTTTCTGGAGTAATTTTTAAAAATCATTATTTATCCTTCAGCTTTTACATTTTTAAACTATTACTTTATGTTTACCAAATATACATTTGGTACATGTAGAATCTTACACTGATCCAAATGTTTTGTTTTATATTATTAAACGTACTTTCAAATGTAGTTTTTAATAGTTAAGTAGATATGCACCAAATCATGCTTATGTTATCAAACAAAATAATGTAATCTAATCATAAGGAAGAAAGCTACTGTTTTCTTTTTTTCTTAGTACTTCTTAGTACTACTTCTTATAACTAATATGCTTATAGTCAAGTATTGATTTTATTTAAACAGACATACTTTTTCCTGTCCATTACTCTCTAAATCACACTGTTAGCTTGATGAGTGATGGGGCTTGCTGAATTCAACCTTATTTTTCTAGTTCATAAATAGGGAAAAATTCTCTGTTCAAGAAAATACACGTTGGTGGTGGTCTAGAATATGAAGGAGATTTTTTAAAATGTACAGGAGAAAAAGTATATATACATTCCCAAGACAAACTATTTTGTCATGTATAAAATAGTATGAATCATGGAGTTATTGTTGAAGTAGGTACAGTCCATTAGTGCAAGGAAGTCATATCAGGAGAAGCAGAAAGCTTTTAGCTGCTTAACATCTGCAGATAAGAAAAGGAAAGATAATGATGCTGGTGCTCAGTAAATTTTGTTTTATATTCAGTTAAGAAAACCATTCCATGGAATGGTGATTCATACTTTTAGAGAAAGCCTTCACACCATAACTACTTACTTTATCATCTACTGACCAGGAAAAATCAACACACTACTTTGAGGAGCATAAATGCAAATGTTTCATGCATATATTTAATAAAAGTTTGTAAGTCTAGATATCATTTAAAGTGGGTTTATACAGAAGCTAGTGAGTGATATAACATAGATACTATAAATAGTTGATCTGAAATTATTTAAAACTATGGAGAAATCATCATTGACCTCTGAGAAAATGAGAAAATAAAAATTGTGTTGTATTTTGTCGTTCCATCTTTAAAATATCTGACATCATCTGGTATTCTATGATTATCTTGCTTAAATTAAAGTATATGATCACATGTATTTAAAGAACTTGGTCATAATGAATTTGTGGATTTTACTGTTTGTTAAGAATCCCTATAGCCTGCTGAATATAACAAAGACTTTTAGTTTAGAAATTTGTTTATAAAGAAAACATATAATTAAGTTTCTAGCTATAATTTTACATGACTGAGTTTCATTTCTGTAACTACCAACTCATATATATCTTAGATCTCCATGTTACCATGTTGTTGAAATATATCAAATTTGAGAAAATCTAGGATCCATTATATATATAATATTTTTCTAAATGCCAAAAATGTGATGAAAAATTTCCATTATTCTTATCAGTAAGTTCAATTATTTAGTGGAGCTAGACAAAAGTATGAGCTGCCATTTCTATTTCTGGGATCAATATCTCATTACAAGTTGCTGTTCACACGAATTCTCATATTCAACTCCCTTAAAAAAAAAAGAAACCTAATTACAGTGTGGTAACAACTACATCATCAAGGAAGGGCATTTTAGTTATGAATTCTGAACAAAAACATGGGGACTCTTACTCTATTTCCTCAGTTTCCACATGCTATTCATAATGTCTTCTCACCTACAAAAATAATGCAAGACTTGTTTAAGATCCTCACAAGGCTAATCAGAATAGTTCCAGGCATAAGACAGCAAATTGTTCCTATTTGATTAATAAAACATATCTACTTTTATATGTCCAGTCATTTGAAAGAACAATTTCTTTTTGATTACTGATATGTCTTTACATAGAGATGGCAGCATTAGCTGTGAAATTCACCTGAACAGAACCACATCTCTGTAGATTGCCGGGTCTACAGACAAAAATATTCCATTGTCCTTGAACCTTTCATATTTCAGGAATTTTTTCTGTTATGACCCAGGCTGAATTCCTCAAGATAATGGGCCACTAGAAGACTAATTTTACCCTCCACATCTTCTATTTGTAGTGGATCCTGTACTTTAAGAAACTGAAGATTCTGCTGCTAAAAGATACAATGTAGCATTTAAAATCACAAGGGCCAAGAAGAACCTCCTAGAGAGGAGAGACTTTGGAAAGAGCCCTGCTCCTCTGAAAGCCACTCTACTGGCTTAAAGCCTGTATCATTGTGATCTTTCTCAAGTATTTGATGAGTAGTAGAAATTACAGGGCATCAGTGGGCTATGCAAGACATAAACACACTATATAAACTCAGAAGGTAAAATTCAGTTCAGTATTTACTCCACTAAAACTAAAATTATTTTTATCAGCCCTAGGTTCCACACTGTAGCACAAAATGTGATAATTCATGTGAAAGTAAAAGCCAGAATTAAACAACAGCAAAGAAGTGAGGAATATGGATTGAAATTATTTTAAATTTCCTGGAAAAATATCACATATTTTATAATGATTTAAAGCTTGAAGTTCATACCTTGTAAATTTTCAAGGTAAAAATGATAGCCATATTTCATTTGATTAAGAAATAAACCAAGTAGGATGATAATCATCATCTTCCTGCCCCTCCTCTGTCCTTTCCTTTTCTGTCTGTCTGTCAGTCTTTCTGTCCCCTTTGTTTCTTTCTTCCCTTTCTTTCTTCCTTCCTTTCTTTCTTTCTTTCTTTCTTTCTTTCTTTCTTTCTTTCTTTCTCCCTTTTCTTTCTTTCTCTCTTCCTTCCTCCATTCCTCCTTTCCTTCCTTCCTTTTCTTTCTTTTTTTTTTTGTGAACCAGGGAGTTTTAATAAGGTTATTTTGGTCTCTTACAGGAAATGGGTGAGAGGTTACTTAAAGGATAAAATAACTACATCATGGAAGTCCACCCTAGCATGGATTTTACCTTATGGCATTGGAGAATTAGAAGGTAGCTGAACAGTTAACAGCAGTGTAGCAGGTGAGAGAATGTCTCTTTCAGGTACTCAGGTTCCCCTCTAGCTCTTCTAGAAATCTCAGCTCCTCAAGAAGTGTTGCTCAGCAGTCCTTATAGCTTATAGATGCTTGGGAAGGAAAAAGTCTAATAAATATGGTCAGTTCTCAGGACTCTCCAAACCTGTTGAAATATTTACTCCCTCTGTCATAATCTTTACTGCAAAATGGTATGTTTTGCTTTCTTTGGAACATCCTGTACTCACAAGTGTCATTCCATGGTGTAACATTTAATCTCAAAGGATATTTTCAAACAATTCCCTAACATATTTAGTGTAATGTAAGTAAAAATATATAATGTGTATGAAAACATGTTACATTAAATCAATATGCCATTTATATACTTTGTTCTTTAATTTTATATTTTTCATTATTTAGAACAATTTTTATGTTCAAAGATAGTTCTCCCCTGTCTCTGAATCCTTCTATATATTCTCCCCATCGCTATTTATCCAACTTTAAGTTTTTACTCAAAAAACAATCAAAAGAATCCAATATACTAACAAGATACCTCTAAAACAAGAAAATGAAATAAAACAGCACCCTAATACACTAAACTGTAAACAAATAAAAGCACACATAAAGCTGGGCAGTCCATTATATGTTAAACATGAGGACTGAAGATGAGCATCCCCTGGCCTGGTTGATGTACCCAGTGCCCCTCTAGTAGAGAAAACTAATTGTCCTTTTTCCAACAGATATAAATGTTGTTGACATTTACCTTGGTTGCCATATTTGCATTCCTTAATTCATTTATTTAACTACATACTAAAATATAATATAATAAGGTTAAAAACTAAAATTATCACATTGATGTTGGGCAAAACAAACCAACAGAGAAAAAAAAGCCAAAGAGAAGACACAGGAATCAGACTCACTCCTTAACACACTCAGGCATTCCTTAAAAACACAAATTGTTTTATACCCATGTATGCTGTTTTAGTCTCTGTGAGTTCATATGAACTTTGATATTGTTGATTTAGAGGACTTTATTGTCTAGGTGTGCTCTATCACTCCTGGCTCTTGAAATCTTTGATGCTCCTCTTTGGTGAGTTACCTGAGATTTGAGAGGAAGGTTTGAATGGAATCATCACCTTAAGGTCTGACTGTTCTGCCATCACACTCTAGGTAATGTCTAGCCATAAGTCTGTATATTTGTTTCTATATCCTGTAGGAGGAAGCTGCTCTTATGTTTGCTAAACAAGGCACAAGCCTATGAAATAGTAGAAAATCATTAGGAATGATTTCACCACTATGTTTTATTTTGTTTGTTTTCTAAAATCCAGTACTATTTGGTCTTACCCTACACCCCTAATCCAATTTTGGATCTCTTGTTCTTAGTTACAAAACCAATGCTTGATATGGTTTCTATCTTGTGGCATGAGTCTTAAATTACATATTGGTTAGATATTCACATAAGCTTTGTATCATCATTGCCTTAGTGTATCTTTTAGACAAGACATCATTGTAAATCAAAGGAATTGTGGCTGGATTAGTGTTTACATGTCCTTATTTATAGTGTGCAATGTAACTTCATATGTAAAAGACTATAGACGTTAAAGCTCTATATAGGCACTATCTCAACCTCTCAGTGTTCAGGGAATTGTATAGGTATTATATTCAACAATATTCTTGACAATTTTGGGTGGTTTGGGAAATTCCAAGGAACCGCACTGGCCAACATCTTAAATAGAAATAACCAAATTTCAGTCCTGGAAGATTTGTTTGTTGAGAAGAGATGTCCAGTTAGAACTGTCTTCTTCATTATATGGTGATTTCATTTAGCTCATTTTCATATAGCTATATATTTTAGGAAGTTCCTCCTGTATTATACTTCCATCATATCCCTAACATGCTCCTTTGGCTGTCTCTCTCTTTTTTCTACTTCACAGTGAACTTTACCTCCTCTCTGTTTAATCATTCCATTCTCACCCCATCAATACATAATTTTCTATTATATTTGCAATTCATAACAAGATCTAAACTCTTACTCTCTACCATCTGTGGTTCTACAGATTGTAACATGGTTATCATTGAATAAAGGTCTATTATTCACAGAAAAGTAAACACATACTGTTTTAGTTAGGGCTTTACTGCTTTGTATAGACTACTATGACCAAGGCAACTCTCATAAGGACAATATTTAATTGGTGCTGCTTTACAGGTTCAGAGGTTGAGTCCATTATCATCAAGGCAGGAGCATAACAGCATCCAGGCAGGCATGGTGCAGGAGTAGCTGATTGTTCTATATCTTCATCTGAAGGCTGCTAGTAGAAGACTGACTTCCAGGCAGCTACGATGTGGGTCTTAAAGCTCATTTTTACAGTGACACATCTACTCCAACAAGGCTACACTTCCTAATAGTGCCAATCCCTGGGACAAGCATATACAAACCATCACATTTCACTCCCTAGCTCCCATAGACTTGTTCAAACACATGAGTTTATGGGGGCCATATCTAACCATACAATTTAATCCTACTTTCAAAGTCCCCATAGTTTATAGCACTCTCAACGATGTTAAAAGTCCAAAGTTCAAAGTCTCTTCGGAGACCCATCCAATCATTTAACTATAATCCCAAAAGCAAGACAGGATACCAGCTGGGCAAACTCCAAACTCTGCATATCCATGTCTGATGTCAAAGCAGTTTTCAGATCTCCAAATTCTTTTTCATCTTTATTGACTACAACAAACTTCTTTTGTGGGCTGGTTCTAATCCCCGTTAGCAGCATTCCTCAGGAGATATCCTATGTCTCTGGCATTTCAAAGATCTTGTTGTCTTCAAGGCAACTTCAATGTTACAGCATCTTGTTTCAATGTATGTGATCCAGACATGATCTTCTGGGATCCTCCAAAGGATCACTTCTGGCATCACTTCTCCAGCTCTGCCTTCCATAGAACTCTAAGCTCAGGTTAATTCACTCCACTGCTGTTGTTGTTCTTAACGATAATCCCATGGTACTTGTATTTCCTAAACACTGGGGTCTTCCTCTGCAACTAGACTTCACCAATAGCCTCTCATAGGCTCTCTTCATGGTGCCAAGCCTCACATCTTTTGCATAATCCCTTCAGTTCTGGGCCATCAACTGTAACTGAGGCTGAACCTTCACCAATGGTCTTCCATGACCCCTCACAGTGCCAAGCCTCAGTGGGTATTAAGAACCCTTCATTGCTGTAAAACCTGTAGCAACTTGGTGATTCTTACACAATTACCAAGTACACCTGCATCATGAGGTACAAGCTTGGCAATTTCCAGAACACAGTTTCTTTGTGCTTTCAGAAAACACTTTCCAGAAGTTTTCACCTAAGTTATGTTGATCTTTTCTTAATCACCACTATTTCAGCTTGAGCTAACCAGCATCAATTGTCCCAGTAGTTTCCTTCCCCTTTTGACTATAAAGACAGAACAAAAAGAAAAAAGCTACTAAGTTCTTCTGCTTCCTAGGGCTGAAACATTCTTGCATCCCTTACTCAATTACCAGCTTCCTGTTTTCTGACTCACCCTCTGCCTAAGTTGGGCTTTCCTGGAACTGGCTCTGTAGATTGACCTGGAACTCAGAGCTTTGCATGATCTGTCTGATGTAGTGCTGGGATTAAAGACATGTACAATCATGCCTGTATTTAAGTTTTTCTTCACCTAGAACCTGCATTGTCCCAGGTTGGCCTTGAATGTAGAGAACTTTATGGCTTTTTCTCCTGGGATTAAAGGTGTATACCACCATGCCTGCATCTAAACTTAGCTGGGTAGGATCTTGCCCCAAAATCCTTTAATGTGTTATGTGCTAGAACACAAGATTCAGTTCCATTTCACTTCCTGGTGTCCCTTTAATACTTGAACCATATACTTTATATTTTGCATTTCTAAGCTTGCTATGCTTGTTAAAAATGCTCTTCATGAGACTTAACCAGAGAAAAAGTCTCAGCTGAGCTTCTTTGAGACATTCTTTGCCAATGTAATTAATATAAATCTCTTTAACTTAGACTTAGGTAGATTCTTCAGGTAAAGATCAAAAGCGGCCACAATCTTCACCAAAATACCATAAAATCACTCTCTAGACTACATTCTGAAATTCTTCCCCACTGAAACCTCTTGGGCCAGGTATGTACTGTTCAAATCATATTCAGAAACAAAGTCTTCCATATTCCTACTATAACAATCCATTAAGCTCAATTTAAAACATTCCACTGCTTTCCAAAGTTCCAAAATCCACATTCCTCCAAACAAAAGCATGGTCAGGTCTGTCACAGCAATACTCTAGTCCCTGGTAGCAACTTCTGTTTTAGTTAGGGTTTACTGAGGTGTACAGACACCACGACCAAGGCAAACTCTTATAATGACAACATTTAATTCGGGCTGGCTTACAAGTTCAGACGTTGAGTCCGTTATCATCAAGGCAGGAGCATAGCAGCATCCAGGCAGGCATAGTGCTGGAGGAGCTGAGAGTTCTACATCTTTATCTGAAGGTTGCTAGTGGAAGACTGACTTCCAGGCAGCTGGAAGGATCTTAAAGCCCATTCTCACAGTGACAAAGCTACTCCAACAAGGCCAGACCTCCTTTTAGTGCCATTCCCTGGGCCAGGAATATACAAACCATCACACATACCATGTTCATCTTACTAGATCTGAGATACTTCAGTGGGATTTTTTTGCTTTGCCTGCAAAATTCATTATGCCATTTTTTAAGCCACTGAGTAATACTCTACTGTATAAAATGTATTACATCTTCTGGAGCCACCCTTATATTGAGTGTCAACTAGGTTGTTTACAATTTCTGGTTGTTATTAATATAGCAGCAATGAATATTGTAGAACAAGTGATTTTGTAATAGGATGAAGCATCTTTTGACTATATGTCCAGTGGCTAGTTTCTTTTTCTTTTTTATTAAATAGTTATTATCTATATCTATTTCTATATCTAATCTATATCATTCATTCTCTCTCTCTGTCTCTCTGTCTCTCTCTGTCTCTCACTCTCTCTCTCTCTCTCTCTCTCTCTCTTTCTCTCTCTCTGTGTGTGTGGGGGGGGGGAGTGGGTGTATGTGTGTTGATGTGTATTTGATTTAATGAATTCCCAAATTACATGGGAATTCCTATGTTTGCTTGTAAGACACTGCAAGTCCCTGCACCCAGTTGATATTAATTGGGAAATAAAGATACCAATAACTAATGGCTGGCCAGATAGACTGAGGTGGGTCCTTTAGATTTGCATAGGTGAGAAACTAGGAGAGACGAAGGAAGGAATGATCATCATGACAGGAAAGAAGAAAGATCAGACCTAAAGCCCCACAGACATGTGAATCAGGGAAAGCTGCTGCGTAGGCCACTCTGTAAATTGTGTTTGGGGTAGCAGAGATGAAACATACATTTTAAAAAATGTTAACTCATGAGTACCAGAAGGGAGTGTTTTCAAGAAGCAGGAAGGATTAGAAACGTCCATCCATTAAAGTAGTTGAGGCATGTTAAAATTAATTTGTGTAGTGTGTGTATGTGTGTGTGCGCGTGTGTGTGTGTGTGTGTGTGTGTGTGTGTGTGTGTGTTTCATTTACAAATCAACATAGCTCCAGGGCCGGTGCAGGAAGAGCATGTAACCCACCAAATTTGTTATTAAAATCCCCAATTACTTTTAACAAGGCTAACAAATTGATCTATAACAGGTAAAAACAAGAGTTTTGCCTGGAACTATTAAGCAAAAGAGTAAAGAAAGTATGACTATCATTCACTATAAGTTGATTAGCATGGTTTGAAGACACATTTATTAAAATCTGAAATTGCTTTACATATATCATCTCAAATATAAATGTATTGAATATAGTGAGAGGAAGTTTTCTGTCATATAGTCACTGTAGTTACAAAAATATTAAAATAAAAATATATACATATATGGGTACATGAATATCTACATGTATATATATTTTGTATATTATTGTTTATGCATGTATAATAGGCATATATGTATATAAATATACAGAGAAACATAAATGCACAAACTATATCTTGAATTATAAGCACCTATGTTTATAGATCCACTGAAATGGCCTACAAACAAGAAGCATAGTTAACATTTCAATACAGGTTTTCACATATCAGTCTAAAGTAAGGTAAGACTCATATAGGAAGAAAGAGGTTTGCAGCCAAAGTTAGACATAAAGGAAACTGAAAATTTTTCTATTTTCATGGAGTAAGAGACAGTTAGCAATAAGTTACAGAAAACAAGAGTGCATGGGTGCTAGCATAGAGAGGACTCATATACTCAGAGTTGGATGTATGGAATGATACAACAATGATTACAGCAAATTGTAAGTCTTAGAATGGTAAGCATGTTTACTATCTTCATAACTGTACAAGCTCATATGTGAATTGGTTAGTTGCATATTCACAGTTTTCCTACTACAAAAGTGACTGAAGCTTACATCCTCATTACAGGTCAAGATACTACAGTTTGATCCACAGACCCCACTCTGTGTTACATCATTGGACAATCTTGTTCAGCAATCCCCACTCTAAATCACATTACAATTTGCTATAGTAGAGTAGTTCATGTTGTAAATAACCTTACTATATTACCTAGTATGTTCCCACTGTAAATCATATTATTAGACAGTCCATTATATTCTGAGTCTGCTTGATGAACAGGGCACTTCTATCAGCATGGCATCCCAGAGAGTTAGAGAGAGTCTTGCAGAAAATTAAGACAAACCAGGATTCTTCTCAGTCAAAATAATAGCTCTCCTATATATCTGGCACTCATAAAATATTTAGTATCTATTTAATAATGGCTTTATAGTCCTAAATTTCATCCTGTGTTTGTATGGTGGTACAGTTTCATGAACAAAACATGTGCCTTCTCTAGTATCTATGTATTCTGCATCCCATTGTGTACCACTACAGAATATCTTTTCTCTGTCTGAGATTATTATTTAAATGAACCCATTCAATCCAGGTTAATAGTAATATAACATTCCATGTTTAGTATCTGGATTCTGAATGTGTGGCATATTATATGCTATTAAATTGCCTAGAAATAAAGCTATATTTCATAAAATGTGGTATGTTATGTTAATTTATTTATACTGAGTTATCTTTATAAAATTTTTAATCTGAGAGATTAGATCACTATTACCTCCCCGCTTCAGCTCAGCCTTTGGACTCTGGCAGTCTCTGCTTGGAGGCTATCACTGGGGGAGATAAGACAAATCTCTCTGCAGACTGTCAGTTTTTCCAGCTGCCTGGAAATTCACACTGAGAAACGTACACGCCTACCGCCTGGAGACCATCAGAGTTGCTGGGGACTTTGGCATTTGACCTTTTCTGCAGTGTTTATGTTATGGAAATATCATGTAACCTAGAGATTCTGTTTCAGTTTCTCTTGTACCTATATATGTGTATATATATACACACACACACACACACACACACACACACACACACACACACACACATATATATATATGTATATTCTGGATATTCTAAGTAAAGATGAAGCCTTGATTGGGACGCAACTTGGCTTTGTGTTTTGTTTTCTCTTGCATCTTGAACCCTATAATTCAGGTCCTTTGGTCCTTCTTCTGAGAGAACCCAAATTCGTGAAACTGCAGGACAGTTTTAGATGGTACCCAGACTTGTGGACTCAGATATGGAAGATAAAGGACACACTGTCAAAAGCAGAGCGCTGCCTAAAGATTCAGAAGAAAAGGATAAAAGGTCATATACCATTCTAAATGGTAGGTAATTTTGATGCTAGCACTGGCCTTATTTTCATATTGTAGAAGTATTGTCGTGTAAGAAGGGTACAGGGCTAGGTTGAGTTGGCACTGACCAGTCATTTAATTCACCTAGGGGGTGTGACAGTGAAAATGGGTTTGAATGAATCAAAAGCAGCTATACAGATTGCAGATAAGTTGCTTCAGGCAAGAGAAATCAGGGGGGAAAAGTTGCATTGAAAGATCTTTCAGATAAGATAAAATCTTGTTGCCCATTGCTTCAAGAAGTAAGAGTTAAATAAAAAGACGGGAAAAAATTAGAAGATCTCTGAGAAATAATAAGGCAGACAGATTCACTCTCCCCCTTTGGGCACTTGTAAAGGAGATCATAGAGGAGAGAGAGAGAGTCAGAAAGCAAATCGAGCTCACAGGACTCAGAAAGTACAGATACAGAAAGCAAAGAGAGTCAAAATACTTCCTCAGAAAGCAGATCTCTACATCTCATGGAGAGGAGTGGCATTCATATGCATCATCTGCTCCCTCTAGGTCCACTATTGTATCATCTGCTCCTTCTATGTCTACTATGCTAGGAGAGAAGGCTCAGGGAGATTTACAATTAAGTAAATTGGAGTTTGAAATCAAGTTATAGAAATTGAATAATGAGTTGAATGAGCTAAAGGCAGTATCAGGCAAAAGAAAGGACAGCAATCTAGAGACAGGTCATTCACCTTTAGAGAGAGCAATTAATCAGGCTCGCGAAAACAGGCAAGACACTTTGGGAGTGTTAGTGTTTCTTGTAGTGGAAAGGCTTGATCAGCAAAATGAGAGATATAGACAATATCAGACCTTAGAATTCAAGGTGATAAAAGATCTAAAAGAAGCGGTGGCTCAATATGGTCCAAATGCCCTGTTTACGCATGCACTTTTGGATAATGTAATAGAGTCAAATTTAACACCTCAAGATTGGAGAACTTTATGTAAGGCTGCATTGCTAGGAGGTGATTTTTTTACTTTGGAGTTCAGAATGGTGGGAAATTAACAAAAGGACAGTTGTGTGGAATGCTCAGTCAGGTAATCCAGAATGGAATCTAGACATGCTCCTGGGAGAAGGGCAGTATGAAGAAAATGCTAAACAGATTGAATATCCTGCTGGGGTATATGCACAAATTGTGATGGCAGCGAGAATGGCTTGGATTCAATTGCCTATGAAAGGTGAGGTTGGTGGAAGTCTAGCTGGCATCTGACAAGGTCCAGAGGAGCTTTTTCAAAATTTCATGGCCAGGTTACAGCAAGCTTCGTGCAGAATCCTTGGGGAATCTCATACGGACAGTCCACTTATTACACAGTTGGCTTATGAAAACGCTAATGCAGCGAGCAGAGTATCTATTCAGCCACACAAGAGTCAGATGGATTTATCTGGATATATTCACCTTTGTGCAGATATTGGACCTTCCTATAATCAAGGTTTGAGTATGGCAGCTGCATTGCAGAGAACTACAGTTCAAGAGATCCTGGCGCAAAGGCAGGAGAATAAAAGATGTTTTATATGTAGAAGTCTCAATCATTTTAAAAATGATTTCCCTAGGAAATTAGGAGCCACAAGCAGGCAGCAATCAGGCACTGTCCCGAGAATGTGTCCTTGTTGCAGGAGAGGGAAGCATTTGGGCCAGAGATTGTAGATTTTAAAAAAGCTTTCAAGAAAATACCTGGTCAGGAAATGAGTGAAGGGGCCAGCCCCGGGCCCCCTTTTTAAAACAACAGGCAGCATATGGGGCCATGAGGTTGCCACCCAGCCAAGGAAATCCATCTTTGAACTTTTCAGGGTAACCTCAGGAGTGGCCCTTTGTTCCACCTGACACACAGTATTAAGTCCAGAAATGGGAGTTCAAATTCTGCCCACTGGAGTTTTTGGGCCTTTGCCCACAGAGACTTGGGGATGTCTTATAGGCAGAAGTAGCACAATTGTGAATGGATTGCAGATTTATCCAGGTGTTGTTGACTGTGATTATCAAGGGGAGATTAAGATAATGGCTTCTTCACCTCGTGCTGTTATTACAGTACCTGCTAATCAGAGAATTGCTCAGCTTATTTTAATCCCTCTGTATCCAATGCCTTCTAATTTTATTAAAAATGAGGACAGAGTTGTTTGGTTCTTCTGATGTATACTGGGTACAATCTATCACTAGTAAAAGATCTAATCTTAAATTAATTATTGAAGGAAAAATTTTTGAAGGTTTAATAGATACTGGAGTGGATATGATTATCATTAGAAGCCAAGACTGGCCCTCAGCTTGGGCTTTGTCTGAGACAATTACTCATCTCCAAGGAATTAGTTATGCCAATAACCCAAAAGGAACCTCTAGGCTTCTAACCTGGAGATGAGGAAGGTAATTTAGGACAAATTCAGCCTTATGTTATGTTAAATCTGCCTGTTACTCTGTGGGGGAGAGATCTGTTGTCACAAATGGGTCTTGTCTTGTGCAGCCCTAGTGAAATAGCTAATAAACAGAGGTCAAAACAGGACATTAGAACATCTGGAGGCCCTAAGCCTCATTCTAATAGTAAAGGTTTGAACCATTTTCCATGATGGTCTCTCTCTTGCCTGAGCCCCATGCAGATAAAATTCAATGGATTAATAATATTCCAGTGTGGGTTGATCAGTGGTCTTTATCTGAAGAAAAGATAGGAGTTGCTTCTTTGCTAGTACAGGAGCAATTGGAGGCAGGACATCTGAGGGAATCCAGTTCCCTGTGGAATATGCCAATATTTGTCATCAAGAAAAAATCAGGTAAATGGAGACTTACAAGATCTAAGAAAGGTAAATGAAACAATGGTAGTTATGGGAACATTGCAAACTGGACTTCCATCTTCAGTGGCAATTCCTAAAGGATTTTATAAAATAGTTATGGATTTGAAAATTTGTTTCTTTACAATTCCTTTGCACCCTGAGGATTGTGAGAGATTTGCTTTTAGTGTTTCCATCTATTAATTTTAAGGAACCTATGAAAAGATATCAATGAACAGTCCTTCCTCAGGGTATGGCTAATAGTCCAATGTTATGTCAAAAATTTGTGGCACAAGATCCTATATTGGCCATCCTAAAAATGGCCAATGATACATATTGCCCACTACACAAATGATGTCCTATTAGCAGGAAAAAATCCTCAGGATGTAATTTTATATTATAGAGACTTACAAGTTGCTCTAAATGAGAAGGGACTCAAAATAGCTCCAGAAAAGGTGCAAACTCAGGATCCGTATAATTATTTAGGTTTTACACTCACAGATCAAGCTATTATTCCCCAAAAGATAGTTATTCATAGAGACAGATTAAAAACCTTAAATGATTTTCAAAAATTATTAGGTGATATCAATTCGCTTTGCCCCTATCTAAAGCTTACTACAGGAGAATTGAAACCTTAATTTGATATTCTCAGAGGTAATTCTGATCCAAATTCTCCTAGATTTTTAACTATAGAAGGAATATCAGCTTTACAGCAGGTATAAAGAGCTATTGAAAATCAATCTGTTACTTACATAAATTATTCTTTACATTTGCATTTGTTCATTTTCAACACAGCTCCTGCTCCTACAGCATTGTTATGGCAAAAAGCACTTCTTATCTGGATACATTCAAGGGTATCGCCTAAACATAATATCTTGCCATATTATGAGGCTGTTGCCAAATGATTGTGCTTGGTAGAAAGCAAGCATTGACTTATTTTGGCAAAGAGCCAGATGTTATCATTCAGCCTTTTACTTTACTAGAGACCCCCCCTTCAATACCTACAATATCTTTTTTGTCATATTCCCTAAAATTTATAAAATGTTATAAAAATAAAAATAAGTATTATAAAAGTTGTTTGATATAAAACAACAATCAATTTAACAGTCTTATGTAGATGCTCGTCTATAGCAATAGTGAAAATGCATTTTTCTTAATATAAATTTTAAATAACTCCAAACATATTAACTGTATACTTAAAAATAATACATCACTACTAGTATTTTCTTAAATGAACATGAATATATAAAATCTTTTTGTTTGTTTTGTATTTAGTAGAGTTTAAAATCTTGGCTCTTACTGTGGTAAAAGCCCAAAATAAGAACAATTTTTAGACATTGACTTTCATTGTAATAAGGCTGTATTTCAATGACCCTAGCATCACTAAATGATTTTACCTCCATCATAGCTAAGCTGAGAATTGATAGTTCTGCTGCAACCCAGAAATGAATTGTAGGCTCAATTTTTGGATACCAACTTCCTGCTATGGTCAAAACTATTTGACTTAAGTGAGTGACATCATTCTCAGCCCACAGAGAACAGATTACATTCATTTAAGAAATAGTGTAGGTATTAAGATGGTCTATCCATAAAGTCATTTGCCAACTGTTACAATGAACAATGGTTCTGCTTGAAGGATGGCACAGACATTATGTGAGGATAAGAATTTGTTTCATTAGCTGTGATAATTTGGAAAAGCATTCATCTCAGAGAAAGAGTAACTTATAAAGTCCTCTTCTTCAAACTTGATACAAGAGTTACAAATGTCAAGCAAAGCATTCAGTCTCACACTTTGTTGTTCTCTTACAAGCCACCTCCCTAGTTAATCATCTATGTTTCTTTTGCGTATATAAATACTTTTGAAATATATAAGCTGGTCTGAAAACCATAGTATAGTGTAAAAACAAAAAAATAAACAATACTACTAGTAGAGAGGCTGAGATAGGAGAAGCAAGATTTCAAGACGCTTATATTGTGCACAGCCAGACACTGTCACATACAAGCTGACAATGTATATAGATTATACAATATTGGACCTATTTCTCCAATTACCAAATTAGAGAAACAATTGGGTGACAACCAACAAATTTCCAATTCCTCATATTATTGGATTTCAATCGATTAGGATATGTTGGTCATATTAATTTT